>NW_024868978.1:526205-561276 GCF_013358625.1 Macadamia integrifolia
ATTGTATTAATCACTTTGCGAAGAGCATTGAAAAAGGTTAGTAGTTCATACATTGGAATTTCTATTTTAATATATATATATATATATATTTATATTTCCAAGTCGAAATGGTATGGGTTTGGTTTTGTAAAGAAATTCTGATTTTGTGCAGAGGGTATAGCACAGAGTCAGTTGTCCCTAAGGTTTTTCAGCATTCCGAAACAATGAAATAGACGGATCGGGCAGATTCCTTTCCATTGGCATAGTTTATGCAAGTTCGTGAAAAATCAATGGTAATTTTGTTAAAGGTTGATGGTTGACACGGAAGGCACAGGTCAGGTAAATCAGATAGATGGGAGTTTTTATAGATTTGTAGGAAGTATAGAAACAAGTGGAGCTACTATTGGAACTCAAGCAATATGTACATATGGACAACATGTATTGTAGGTGGTTCAGACGATGAACAAGTGCAAGTCTGGAAAGAAACAACGAGTGTCTTTTGCTTCAGATTTGGTGAGTGTCAATGCTCTCTTGGAACAAATTGCAGTGTTAGGAGACGTGGAACCACATCACATCGTGCGACGGAGTTAAGCTATACAGAACACCCCAGATGGGGATATGGGCCATACCGGTTGGGCTATGACAGATAAGGACACTCGGGATGGGGTTGTGGGCCATGCTAGTTTGGGTCTAGCGAACAGACAAGGAGACCCACCAGGGGTGTGGATCATGCAAATTGGGTATGGTGGATAGGCTGAGACAATGACAAAAGTTGTAAATTCAACATCAACACCGGTCTTCTTTAGCCTAGTTTGTAGAATCCAAGCTAAGGTGGAGATTGTTGGGGTTAGGTATGTCTTATATTCTATATTGATTCACATAATTAAACTAGGCTTGTACTTATAATTCGGTCGGGTTTAGCATCAATTACATATACGGAGTTAAAATTATAATTGTGTGGGGATTAGGATTATTGGGTTCACTATATATTTTCTCTATGTGGAAAACCCTAGACACAAAGAAAGGGGGTTTAGTTTGTCAGGTGGAGAGTGGTGTAGAGAGTTTTTTAGGCTTAATGAAAAATCTCTGGTTCTCTTGGGTGGCTGTAGGTAGGGGTGTCAATCGGTCGGTTCGGCCCAGTTTCAATCTAGGTTGAATCGGTTTTGGTTTGGGAATGGTGAAACCGAAACCAAACCTATAAGGAATTTTGGCTTCGGTTTCGATTTGAATTCGGTTTCTTGTATCAATTTGTAATTGGGTTGGTTTCGGTTATTTGTCCGATTTGGGTTTGGTTTTCCATACATTTACATGTAAATATGCAAAAAAAGTTTTGGGCTTCTTTTGGTTTCTTACCTATTTGGTTTCGATTTTGGTCCGGTTTTTGAATTGATTTGATTTGGTTTTGGGTTCATTCAGTTTTTGGTGCGGTTTGGTTTGGTTTTGGGGTTGTAATATCCCAAATCGAAACCAGCCCAATAAGGCTTTGGTTTGGTTTGGTTCGGTCCGGGTTATTTTTGGCTCAGTCTGGTCATTTATCAGTTCGGTTTAGGTTTTGACACCACTAACTATAGGTAATCTTGTCGAACCATGTTAAATTCCTTTCATTGGGTGTAATTGTTTGTTTGGGTTCTTCCTCGTAGTTGCATGTTAAATTCCTTGCTAGTCATGGATTTAAGGGATGGTATCGGTATTGATATTGATATCTGTCGATACTAACCCGATACTTATCCAGATTGGCTCAACACGTATCAATCGATTTTGCCTTTGCTTTTTTTAGAAAATGCAATTTTTTTACTGTTTTACCATTGAAACGATAGGGGTAACTGATCTGAATCCATTAGGGATCGAAAATCGATCCCAATTATTACCGATACTATATGATCTATAATCCAATACAATACTGATACTTGAAACCATGTTGCCATTGGAGTGTCTTCGCTGCTCTGTTCAGCGGCAACAGAAGCTACCACCTTAGAATGACCCACTATTGCTGATGCTCGTGATTGTCATCAGAATCATCCTCAAACCATGGGTTTGATAGTAGCAGCAGAGGGGGGATTGGAGAGAGAGATGGCGGGAAAGGCATCCCCGCTGAAATTGCGTGTAGTTGTAGAAAGAAAACGTGCAAAAATTTTGTATGGTTTATTACTTATTAGTGAAATTCCTATTTTGCCGTATTGTACAATATAAATGAAAAGAAATAGTAAGGAAATCATAGTGAAGATATCCACTTCACTCTTCATGGTGCTGCCAAAGATTTCCCATTTTTTAATGTCTATCATTCATATACAAAAAATTATAGTGTTAAAACTATTTTTAATTTAAGTACATCAAATCAATATAGTATTTTAAAGTTAATTTTCATTCATTTTTATCTTTTTCTTAGTGATGAGAATACTATAAAAGATATTATAGATAAAGTCGTAAATTCAGACGTCCTAAATTCGACTCTCACTAGGCGCACCTTGGGCTACTCACACGGGGTGTTTAGTACTCTTCACTGCTTTTAGTGAAAATTGAATGGTTCTCATCCAATCTCAGTATGACCTGGTCCGTGCAGTTGTGAGGTCAGTATGGGCCCGTGGGACTAGTCAGGCTGAAGACTTGCATACTCGTCGTTAGTAAAAAAAAAAAGAAAAATCCTAGATAATGACATAGGGTATTACATTTTTTTTTTTTAATGAGATGGTAAAATGTCATATCCAATCTCAATGGTGACTCTTCAAGTTATTAGGTAGAGTATAAATAAGAGAAATTTGAGAGCAGCGTAATTATTCTTTGCGTTCATTTGCCGCCATTAAGCACTTCACTTTCATTTACAATTTAATCATTTTTTTATTATTATTATCTTAATAGGTTTCAATCATAAGTTTGAAAATTTGTGTTGGAGTAGACTCATTGACCCGATAATTAAGAACTTCCTTCTATGATAATGATAGAGATATATATCTTGTAATTTTATTTCACATGATTTGGTAGCTTAGTTAATTAGGATAGATATTTGAACTCTTTTGCTGATCATAAAATTTCTGACAAAGACCTAACGATTTATATATGAGTGATTGGTTTTTGCCAAAGGTGGAGGAAAAAATACATTTTAGAATTGAGAGATTCTGCTACCAAAAATCGGTTGTAGGTGTAGCTTTAATAATTCATTTTTTTAGTCTCGCTATGCCTAGATATTTGAGTGATTGGTTTTTTCCAAAGGTGGAGGAAAAAATACATTTTAGAATTGAGAGATTCTGCTACCAAAAATCGGTTGTAGGTGTAGCCTTAATAATTCATATTTTTAGTCTCGCTATGCCTAGACGTTAATTTGGTATATTTTTCTATTTCTTTTTATAGAATCTTTGCTTATCTTAAGGGGGAAAAAAATAGGAAAAAGAAAAGAAGAAGAAGAAAACTTTCTAAGGACAGCATGTAGAATTGAGGGTTTCTGCTACGGAAAATCTGTTGTAGACATGGTTTCAAGTATCAGTTTGGTATTGATTGTATCGATTGTATTCGATCGTTATCGACTGAGACCGATCCCCAATCCCTGATCGATCTAGATCAATTATTCTGAACGGTTCAGGGGTAAAATAGTAAAAAATTTGTAATTTTTATAAAAAGTAAGGGCAAAATTGACCGATACCTATCGATCCGATCTGATCTGACACCGATTCCAATACCGATACCAACACCGATACCATCCCTTAAATCCTTGATTGTAGGTGTAGCCTAAATAATTCATTTTTTAAGCCTCGCTATGCGTAGACTTTAATTTTGTAAATCTTTCCATTTCTTTTTATACAATCTTTGCTTACCTTAAAAATAAAAAATAAAAAATAAAATAAAATAAAAAAAGAAAACACTTTCTAAGGACAGCCTAGTGGCATGAATTACTATCCAGTGGGCCCAGAAGAACCTTTCTCAATTATTTTCCATTATGAATGATAATTATTTTCATAAATGATTTAGGTGAGTCTTTTGGAGTACTTCCAAAATTAAGAAGCCACGAAAGATTGACTCAACACACCAATTTGCACAATCGGGGGGGACCAAAACACATAAATAATCTCCCCTTTCAAATCTGAAATCTGAATTATTTATCTGTTATATCTCTATCAAATAAATCTTCTTTTATCTCTCTCTTGGTGGTGAAAGTCTTGAAGTTGAAACATACCATTAGAGTTGGAACAATCCAAAGCAACTTGGTGAGCTCAACAATGACAATCCGAAAAAATGGCTAGCAGCTATATCAAGAACAAGTTTATGATTCTCATACCTTGCTTTCCAAGTCATATTATGTGCCGGAAAGATGAGATCCTCTGGATCCGGATCCTCTCCATAGAACCCATGGACTATAGAGTGATCCCACGGCTGGATGGACTCGGGCACACGTCTCGAGGTCATCTTAGCTGTGAGATCACTCAATGATCCATGGGCTCTATGGAGAGGAATCCTATCGTTGAACATAACAAACATTAGAAAAGTTAAACACTTCAACAAGAATACAAAAATCCAATAATACAGAAACATCCTCCTTGGCCAACCATCATAATCTACTACCTAAAAGAAGTTAACACTCTATGGCAATTAGAACATCATCTTCAAATCCCTCATTTTGGTTTGACTTCATCATCTCAAGCATTTTATGGTTCTGCGTATCTAAGAATCCATATCAGGTTCACATATTAGAACAATCTCATATGTCCCTAGTCTGTGAATTTAAAATCTATTAAATAAAGAGAGAGAGAGAGTGGATTCCAAATCTACGAATCAGGGACGTACGAGATTGTTTTCATACGTGAACCTGATCCAGTCTCTGCATCTAATGTTGACTTGCATGATCCGAATCCAAGTTTTGCAATCCAAGCTACAAATGAATTCATTAATAGTGCACTCCACGCTGCTCTCATAATATTTATCAAAACTTCCAAACTTTATCTTGTTACAATCTTGTTTGACCAAATTTTGATAAGGGTTGGAAGAGGGCACCATACACCAGTTTGGATCAATCAGATCATGGTCGGTTCTTCCTAGATAGCCATTTTAAACATCATCAATAACATTCTTACGAGAAGATAACAGGCATTCTAATGGGGTTCCAATAGACATTAATAAACTTCACCAAGTTATGTTCATATCCAACTGCATACATCAGGATTTTACCTTTCACAATAGCCAACGTGCTATCCTTTAGAGGAAACTTTCTTGTTGATACGACCAAATTGATTGCCCCATAGGGTAAAGACACGTGTCGCCCACCTGATAGAGGCTGCAAGGACTCTGACTTTGTTAACCGCGTAAAGAGAATATTCCCCACGAAGGGGAGAGGACGTATCTGAGTAGGACTCGAAAAGGAAAGGAGGCGGAACCGAGGAGGACTCCTCCAAGGAAAAGAAAAACCCTAAACCCTAAGGGCTATAAGAGAAGGCCGGAGAGGAGGAAAAAGGTAGGCATCAAAACCCACACCATTACTCCCGTAAAAAACTATGCGGCCGATCTCTAACTTGAGCGTCGGAGGACTAACCCCGGAAAAAGGTCCGGGCCTCTGCTTTCAGTGCTTGTGCAGGATCAGCTCATACGGATTTTCGGCAGCAACAGATTGGCGCCGTCCATGGGAACGACAGTAATAGTGGGGAGAACCTACAATCATAAGAAGATGAGAGTAGCATCGAACATGAACATGGGGGAGGAGGAACCTTTAGGATGGCTCCCTCCCTCGATGGAAATCAGAGAAAGGGGAAACGATGATCGGGAAAGTTTCGTGAGGGACCAGTGTTCGGTCGGATATTCGGTGCGTGGAGATAATAATCCTCCACCCCCTCCTGGAGCGTAGGAATATGTGACAAGGGAGCAGTTCGAAGCCCTCCAGGAGAAATATGACTGAATGACCGAGGCAATGAAGGAGGTCTCCAAAGTTGTCTCTCAGAAGATCGGCAGAGCACCACGAGACCCCCATATCCAGCCCGAGTGAGCTCGAGATGAGGACCGGAGAAGTACAAGATCAATAAGGTCCGGTTGTAATCCTTGAAACCGAGCAATGAGGGAAAGTCCCACACCCAGGGGAAGAACGCGACTTGCCACTGGGGCCATACATGGGGAACCACGCCAAGGAGACGAACAGAGACACGAGGACTCGGGGTTGAAGCAGATGATCCTGGACCTGAAAGATGAGATCAAGAAGGTGGTAGAAAACCAGACGGGAGCTTGCGAGCCAGAACTCACTAATGACATGGCTTTAGCTGATGAGGTCATAAGGGACCCGCTCCCGATCGGCTTTCGCCTACCAAAGTATGACACTTACGACGGGTCTGGGGACCCCGTCGATCACCTAGAAGGCTTTAAGGTCGCTATGCAGTTCCATCGAGTCTCAGAGAACATCATTTGTTGTGCCCTGCCATTGACGTTCAGAGGAGAGGTAAGGCTATGGCACAACCGTTTGCCGACGAAGTCGATCCACAGCTTCAACGATCTAAGCTACTTCTTCATGAAGGGATTCTCCAGTAGCCAACCCTCCAGAAGATCACATTGAACTTGACCAACATCAAGCAACATGAAGGAGAATCACTACGGAACTACATGAAGCGTTTTCAACAAGAGAAGATCACGATCAGAGGTCTGGACCCAAAAGAAGAGTTCACAGCCCTACTGAGAGGCGTCAAGGATAAGGAGCTAAAAAGTTCTTTGGCGAAGCATACACTGAGGAACCTAGCCGAGTTGAGAGCTCGGTGCGATAAATACATCCAGATGGAAGAAACCCTTCAAGCTGATGAAGAAGCTGAAAGGTAGACGGGAATGAAAAGGATCTCAAGGGGCGATGACAAACCCTCCGAAGAAGGCAAAAGACGAAAGTCTGAGCATGGTCGGGCACCCAGTCCACCAAGGAAGTTTGAGAAATACGCCTCCCTGAACCAGAGACGAACGGATGTACTGATGCAGATAAAGGGCTCCCCGGACGCCAGAGCCATGAAGTGGCCAGGGAAGATGGGACGGCACCCCGAGAGACGCAATATGGACAGATATTGCCACTTCCACAGGGACCACAGCCACGACACTGAAGATTGTTGGCACCTCAAAGGGGAAATAGAAGGGATGATCTGAAGAGGATATCTAGGCCGATTCGTGGACCGCGAAAAGGAGGATGCCCAAGACGGTAATGACTGTAGGGACAACCGTCGAAGAGATGGCAGAAGCCGCTATGAAAGAAGGGGGCCACCCCGTAGAGGCAATCAGGAACGGCAAAGGGACCGGACACCCCAGGAAGCTGACCATCGCCTCTGGGATGAGAATAAGAGCCCAACTAGGGTTATAGCGGTAATCTGTGGAGGCCTAGCCACTAGAGAAAGTTCAGTCTCGGTCAGGAAAGCAAAAGCCTATGCGAGAAGCATACATGTGGCTGAATGGTCAAACAAGAAGGCTAGGACGGGGACAATTATTTCCTTCTCAGAAGACGATCTGGAAGGGGTGCACACTCCGCACGACGATGCCTTGGTAGTCACCATGACCATAGCGGATTGCAGAGTGAAGAGGATCTTAGTGGATAACGCCAGTTCAACTGATATCCTATTCCTTGAGGCTTTCCATAAGATGGGCCTGGACGAGGGAAAGTTGAAGAAATTCGAGCACCTGTTGCAGGGATTCTCCGGTGTCCCAGTAAAAGTGGAGGGATCGATTGAGTTACCGGTAAGAGCCGGCACCGAAGATCGCCAAGTAACAGTCATGATCAACTTCCTGGTAGTAGGCATTACCTTGGCATACAATGCCATACTAGGGAGGGTTGGTTTGAATCTGCTAAAGGCTATCGTCTCCACACCACATCTCAAGATGAAATTCCCAACCAAGAATGGTGTCGGTGAATGTCGAGGTGATCAGGAGGCATCCCGGAGGTGCTACGCCACTACCTTATGGGGAAGAGAAAGCAAGCGAGGTGCTCCCGATAGAAGATCTGCGCGATGACACCAGTTATCAAAGGGGGGAACTGGCTGAGGATTTGATACAAGTTGAGGCCAAAGAGGGCAATAATGCAGCAATTCCAGATCGGGGCTACAATGCCAAGGCAACAACGAGAAAAACTCATCTCATTCCTCTGAAACAACTCTGACGTCTTCGCCTGGTCGGCTTCGGACATGCCTGGAATAGATCGGGAGGTAATAGAGCATCATCTGAATGTAAACCCGGCAAAGAAGCCGGTGCAACAGAAGAAGAGGACTTTCACCCCCGAAAGGTAGTAGAAAATAGATGAAGAAGTAGAGAAGTTACTGAAGGCCCAGTTCATCCGCGAGATCCAATACTCGGAGTGGATATCCAATGTGATGATGGTCCCGAAGGTAAATGGAAAGTGGAGGATCTGCATTGACTTCACCGATCTGAACAAGGCCTACCCAAAGGACGGATACCCCCTGCTGAAAATAGACCTCCTCATTGATGCCACGGCAGGATACGAGGCGCTGAGCTTCATGGATGCATACTCGAGGTACAATCAGATCAAGATGTCTGAGGTTGATGTCCCGAAGACATCCTTCGTGACTAAGGGGGGACTGTACTGCTATGAAGTCATGCCCTTCGGGTTAAAAAACGCAGGGGCCACCTATTAAAGTTTGGTGAATAAGATCTTCAAGGGGATGATCGGAAAAACCATGGAGGTGTACGTGGACGATATGCTTGTAAAAATCCTAAAGGCAGAACAACACATTCAAGACTTAGAAAAGGCATTACAGGTGTTGAGATAATACGGCATGAAGCTGAACCCGGCAAAGTGTGCATTCGGAGTAGCCTCGAGAAAGTTCCTCAGCTTCATTGTCTCGGAGAGGGGAATTGAAGCCAGTCCGGTGAAAATACAAGCCATTCGAAATATGAGGTCACCCCAGAATGTGAAGCAAGTCTAGGAGCTAATAGGCAGAGTCGCCGCCCTAGGGTGATTCATGTCTCGGTCGGCTGACAGGTGCCTCCCCTTTTTCAAAGCCTTGAAGGGATCCAAAAAGTTTGAATGGACGGAGGAATACGAACAGTCCTTTGAACAACTGAAGGAGCACCTGGACGCACCCCCACTGCTGACAAAGTCGAACGCCGAGGATACCTTGCAGTTGTACCTTACTGTATCATCAGTGGCGGTGAGCGCAGTACTGACGAAGGAAGAAGGAAGGCAACAACGGCCAATATATTACGTCAGCCGAACCCTATTAGATGCCGAAACAAGATATAGAAAGATGGATAAAGTGACATACGCCCTGGTAACAGTGACAAGAAAGCTGAGACCGTATTTTCAATCACATACAGTATGCGTACTCACAGACCAGCCCCTGAAGAAGATACTGCAGCGGCCAGATATGTGTGGTTGCCTGGTAAACTGGGCCATAGAGTTGGGAGAATTTGACATCTAGTACAAATCGAGAATTGCAATAAAAGCACAGGCGCTCACAGACTTCATAGCCGAGACGACGCTCCCTAATGATCCTCAGGAGTTTTTCGAGGGTCGAGGAGAAAAAGCTTGGGAATTGTACGTGGATGGTGCTTCCAACAGCGCAGGAAGCGGTGCAGGGATCATATTGGTCAGCCCCGGAGGTTTCAAGATCGAGTATGCCCTATGGTTTGACTTTGATGCCTCCAACAATGAAGCAGAGTACGAAGCATTAATAGCCGGAATTAATCTGGCGCAAGCTTTGATGGTACATGAGCTAGTGGTGCATAGTGATTTATAGCTCATGGTACGACAGGTGAATGGAGACTACGAAGCCAAAGAACAAAGGATGGCTGGGTACTTGAAGACAGTGCGAGAAAGAATAATAGCCTTCAAGGAATTCGAGATAAGGCAGGTGCGACGGGAAGAGAATGCTAGTGCAGATGCACTGCCGCAGCTGACCACCTCCGACTTCACAGACCTTGGACGATTGGTGTACTTTGAAGTGCTACCACAGTCGAGTACCGAAAAACCCTAAGAGGTATTACCCGTAGACGAATACGGCCATAGCTGGATGGATGCCATAACCAAATACCTAAAGGAAGGAACACTCCCCGAGAATAAGGACGAGGCAAGGAAGGCACAAATAAGATCAGCACGCTTCCTTCTAAAGGACAAGACGCTTTACAAAATATGGTTCACCGTGTCATACCTCAAGTGCCTGAACTGTAATACCCTACTTCTTAAACCCGGTATGATTACGCGGTTGACCCGGTTTAACCATGCAGGAACCGAACCAGAGGGAGTTAGAGCGGGTTCCTTATGGGCTATGATGGCAAGGGTGACCTTAAACACCGGCTGGCCCGACAAGTCTGAGCCAGTGCCAAAAGAGACGGGAGTGCCCAAGCCGTGTACATGCACCTACCATAAGGCCATGTACGAATACAACAGGTATTATTACCGTATTTTAAGGTATATACGTATGTTACATCGTATACCAGGGGTGGGGTTCGCATCGAGGCCCGAACTCTGTCAAAATCCTAAGTTTTGGCCCTCAGGTGGGTAGGACAGGTGGGTGTACCCATCCACCTAAGTGACCCATCCATGTGCACTATTCACTTATTTAGGAATTATATATATAGCTTTATGATTTTCTTTTCTTTTCATTTATGACACCCGTACGTTGGTAGGATAGGAAAGAGGAGAGAGAAAAGAAAGGGGAAGAAGAAAGGAAGAGAAGGAAGAGGAAGAAAAGAGGGGTTTCAGTGGCGCCAAAGCTTGATCTTCCCATTCCGGTGCCGAAAGAGTGATCTTCAACTCTAGATCTACATTTGGAGGTAAGCAAAGTCGAGTTCTTTGAACATTCACCATACCCAAGCTTAAACCCTTGAGTCGAGTAGGGTTTCTTGAGATCTTGTAAATCCATTTTGAAATGATGAATCTAAGCTTTAATAGATGATTTATGTGTTGATCTTGAAGGATTTGAAGAGATATTAACAAGGTGGAAGAAGCATTGTGGGTTTGAAGTGATTTGGAGGGTTTGAAGTTGTTATTGAGCAAAGAAGGTAAGATGGTTTCCCATCCCTTGAATCTAACCTAGATCTAGGTTAGAACCATCCTATAAGACCTTGAATGTGTGAAGAATGGGTTGGAAAAAGCCCCATTTGAATCCCCAAAGAATGGAGGAAGTTGGGAAGAAACAGGGTTTTTCCCGCCAAGACCGGTGGGCCCAACCGGCAGGCCATCCTACCCGCCGGTCTTAGCAGGGGCCCCTGGCCCAACCGACGGGTACAACCGGCGGGTCCTACTGGAGGGCCCCTACCCACCGGTCCAAACCGGTGGGTAGGACCGGTGGGCCAGACTGCCCACCTGTCTGACACACCCGTGTGGCTCCGAAGGTGATCCTTATGTCCGATTGAACCCAAATCGGACGTGTGACCTTATTTTGACATTTTAAACATGATTTTGTCATCGGATCTTGTTAATTTTTGGACCGGTGGGTAGGACCGGTGGGCCAGACTGCCCACCTGTCTGACACACCCATGTGGCTCCGAAGGTGATCCTTATGTCCGATTGAACCCAAATCGGACGTGTGACCTTATTTTGACGTTCTAAACATGATTTTGTCATCGGATATCATTAATTTTGATCCTAAAATGATGAAGTACTAACCCCGCTCAATTATGTTAGGTTCACCAAATCCTACCCGATTCGCACCGGATCTCACCCGTACCGAACGGGAATCCTTGTACACTACAAGTAAGTGGGGAGAGGATGTTTGGCCTTGTTTCAAGGCATTGTTTGGCATTCATTTAATTATATCTAGTCTAGTCATGCTATCATGAATATGTTATGTAGATTAGTCATTCCTCACATTGTTTTGCATATGTGCTATGTTTACTTTCTAAATGCCTATTTGAATGAGATGTTTATATGTTGAATGTGGAAATCATGGTGCATGATGCATTGATAGACTAGATGCCGTAGTCGACTTGAAAACGAGTGCATTGGTGGCCCGTGGAATGGGACACGGAGGCACTATGCAATCGTACTATTGTCATATAGGACCATGCGGTATTAGGATTTTCACCATCCCGTGCTACGACCCTTCCCAACAGGGGTTAAGGTGTTGGGTTATCATTTGGGGGGAAGCAGTGGTCGCGGGTGTCGGGTCACTGTGGCGGTTAGACATAACGCCCGACGGGTCATGTAGGACAGTCGGCAACCCCGGTGGTACATTCAATAGGGCCAATCGTACTGTTTTTAAATTGCTGGAGTCAGCACCTTTATTTTCAGTCATTTACATTTCTGTTGAGAGCCAGTGGATGGCATTGTCTTTACTTTTCCAAGTACTCACGGTGGGCCTTCTCTGACAGCCCTATGGACGTATCGCGGGAGAGAGTTTGCGGCTCGTACCCGGAGTATACGCGCACTGTGGCTGTAGTAGCACTAAAACCAAGGACTTAGTAATGTTGCTTAGGTGGATGTGATTTAAAATGTATAGCATGGCATGTAGTGCATATGATGGTGTTTTGATGTGTGGATTGCTGTGTGATCCATCTTACCACTTACTGAGCTAGTGAGCTCATCCCACGTGTACACCCCTTTTTAGATGATTTTGCAGGTCATACATCTGAGGAGCATGGGGTGGGTCCCACAGTCGAGTTTCCTGAAGAGGACTGGTGGACCCCTGAGGAGTTAGAGCACGGCACTGACTGCTCGTGCGAGAGTTATGCTGCGGGACAACAGTTCTGAGGCCTAGCTGAGCTCCACCTTTGAGGCCGTGCTGAGCTCCACTTCTGAGGCCGAGCTGAGCTCTTCTATGTGATGCCGAGCTGGGCTTAACCCTTGATGTCAAGCTGAGCTCTAGCCTTGATACCGAGCCGAGCTGTGTACTCTGATTGTTTTGGTGGATTCCCTTATGTACTTGATATTTGAATTTTATTTTTATTGTGTAAATATCATGCCTTTGGGCCCAAATGTATATAATTATTGTATCACAATTCGGGTATCAAGTATTATTGGATTTTTCTCAGGTAAAACTTAGTCTTCCGCTGATCTGATGAGCTTGTATTAGTTGTGAGTATACTGTGGTGGAATACAGTATCTGATGATCCTGGCAGGTTTGGGTTAACCGGTGTTAACCCGGTCACTGGCCCGGTTCTGTGAGAACGGGGTGCGACAATGGTGGTATCAGAGCGTGATGCTCTGCTCCACTCACAGCATACCATTAGAATCCCGTAGACTCTATATAGGGAAATGGGGTTGGGTTAATATAAAAGTTTTAAAGAGTAAAAGCCAAAGAATGGAGTATTAAAAAGGGTTGCATTATATGTTGCATTCATGGCATACGTGAGTATAGATAAAAGGTAATTAGGTTGGTGATATAACCTATAGAGTACTAGTTTGACGAAAATTCGGCAGCATAACGGCGTAAAATAGGATTTCCAAAAATTTATACACAAACACCTGATAAACAACAGATAACATGATATAACAAAGATCACAAATAGCGAAATACACCACAACTAAACTACACAAGTATTCCACATCTGAATTCACCACAAAATTCACTATCCAAAAATATATTATTCCATAAATGAATCCAGTTACAGCGTAAATACAAGGAATGATAAGAAATGAAATATACAACAAGGTCTACAAAAAGGGAAAACAGATAAACAGCTGGTGTGGGCGAGCCAAGCCCTCACTGGTCATCGTCGTCATCATCGATGATCACCACGTTCGCCGGAGGCCTAGAGTTGACGTCGAGGTGGTGATTGTAATAGTCAAACCTCGCGTTCACTAGCCGTACCGCCCCCCGTAGTCGGCCAAAATCTGCTGACATGGCGTTAGCCGTGGTGCTCAGGTCCTGGCCCAACTAGAGAAAGGAGTTCTCCAAAGTGGCCTGCCTCTCCAGGATGCGTTCCTCCCAGGAGGCACTCTCGTCCAGCCGTATTAGTAGCTGAACCTGGCCATCCTGCAAGGCCCGCATGGAGGACATCATGCCCTCGAGGTCTTATGCACCACTCCCAGGTGGTGGGGCTCTATGTGGTAAGGCTGCAGCTCTGGAGGAACTGGGACCAGGACCCTCGACTCCTGAGGTGCCTCCTCAGGGATGCCGTCACCCACCAGATCATCCCCCTCATCCTGAGGAACGTAGTCCTCATCCTCTTGGCTGGACTCCTCCTCCATAAGGACATCCTCCATAGGGGCAGCCCTCCTACCCCTACCCTCTCTGAGCTCCTACTCTCGGAGGTGAATCCATGAGGGTGTGGAGACCCATCCTCAGGAGGTTACTACTGTCAAACTTATCAGCCAGAGTCTTCCCCTCCTCTCCGCTCAAGTCCACCCCGAAGAACTCAAAGATCCTAGTGAGGATCCTGCCATAGGGGAATCCTCCATCCTCAGGTTGGGAAGTGTGGTGCTCCATCGTCCTGACAATGATGTAGGGGAGGCACAAGTGCTCGACACCTCCCTCTGCGGCCGTGAAGATACAGAAAGCGATGAAAGCCGCCATGAAACCCACCTGGTTCCAATGACCTCCTCTGGGGAGCAGGTTGAACTGGACCAACAAGGCAAATAAACGAACCTCGGGGTAGAAAGACGTCTCGGACTCCGGACGGGTGCTGCTGTCGCAGATAGTCTCGTAAATGAAGTCCGACGTCTCCAAACTCATGAATGGTCCCAAAGGCTTACTCCTGGGAGGACTGTAGTATCGGTGCCCAGCCGTCGATATACCGGCTAATGTACCCACCGTCAGCTGGATGTCTACCCCCTTCACCAAGCTGCTAATGGTGAACTTCCCGTATGGATAAGACACCTCCAAGTTGCAGGAGAACTGACGGACTAGCTGCTCGTAGCATGGTCGGTCTACGTGAAGGATGGAATCCCAGCCCAATGCTGAGAACCTCTCCTGAAGCCGAGCCTTGTGGAAGTCGTCGACTACCACGGTCTTCTCCATCATCACTGACCTCTTCAGGAAAATAGACCAGTTGGTTGCTGCCTCTGCACTAAGGAAGTGCTCCTCATCATAGTCGGTAGGGTCAGACCAGGCAGGTATGGGTCTCCCTGTGTGGGGGGCTGAAGAGCTGGTCTCTGCACTCTTCCGCTTAGTAGCGGTCGTCTTACGTCGAACGCCAGAGGAAGATGGTCCTTTGCCGGTGCGAGATGACATCCTGGCAAGAAGAAAAGAAAGTGGGGTTAGTAAAGAATGGAAAATGACAGCATTAGAAAGGGGAAACCCAAAACCCAAATTCTTGCAAAATGGAGAAGGCGACAAGCAGAGAACCTATGGACATGATGCACGGTAGGTGACAACGCAGAGAAACATGCCAAAATAGTAAAATGACAGCAAAAGCGAAGAGCATAAATAACATGGGGGGATTCGATCCCAACGCGCAAACTCATTCACAATGGAGTAAAAGCTTGAAACCCTAGATCTAGAACAAAATGCCATGGTAGTGGGATCATGAAAGCACAAAAACATACCCAAATAGGCTGGGGAAGTCCACGGATGCAAGGATGTGATGAAAATCAAGGAAACCAATACAAAAAGAGGGATTTTCATGGAAATACATGGGGATTCCAAGTATAATGGAAAATTCATGAAATCTATAGTGTGCTAATCATAAAGCAAGTGTAGTGCATCACAAAGGAACCACCAATTGGAGAAAAGGATCGAAAATTTAAGAAATCCCCAAATTTGGAAACCTAGGGCACGATTTGGGGTTTTCTCCAAATGAAGGGATAAAATCCTAATAAACTACAAACGACCACAGTAGAAACATCACAACCAAATGGAAATGCTATTCTATGGAGAAAAATATGGAAAGAAAACCTAAAGTAAAGCTTACACATGCATTTTACCCCAAAAGGGAAATTCTGAGAAAAGAGAAGAAGAAACTTACTTGAGGAAAAGGGAGAGTTAAACCTTCTCAAAAGCATCGAGTTGATGAGTAGACTCGTGAGTAGAAGCGCCAAGGAGACCTCCAAGATCGCCCAAGGAAGAGAGGGAGTGAGAGAAAGGAGTTGGGGAAAGAGACAAGACAGAACAGGGCCCTACAGGCCTTGTTCGTGTTTTTACACGGGCAGGACAGGCGGGTCCAACCGGTAGGCCCCTACCCACCGGTGCCACCCGCCGGTTTGAGGCACTAGGACCGGCGGGCTCAACCGGTGGGCCCCTACCCGCCGGTGCAGCCCACCGGTTGTGAAAATTGGGGAAAATTTTGAAGATTTTTTTTCTCCCCTTCTCTCCTCCTAGCATGATTACATTGATTATTATTATTATTCCTGTGATTAATATGCGATGGTCATGTGTGACCATTGACATATCTGTTGGGGCCTTTGCCCTGTATCTTGGAAATTAAATTGCGGTTAATTTCAGACTATCGTGCACTACAATACCTTATGTGATGGCATATACTTGTGTGCCAAAATCAATTCTATGGTGTTTAACCAATATGGTGTGTGATATGTTCCAGGTACAGTGATACGATGGTACGTACTAGATCTGGTAGTAATGCCCGAGGTACCTCGCGGGGTCCTCGTCCGGTCGGTCGACCATAAAATCCCAGGGGGTCTCGCTCTGTGGGGCAAACCTCACCTCCACTACCTCCAGAGACCCTTGGTCAGGGTGGGGCACATGGGGACCCACCTATGACTGCACTCCCGGACCCTCCACCGGTTATCACACCGGGAGATGTTGCTACTATAATTCAGCAGTAACAACAGGCTTTTCAGCAACAAATGCTTCAGCAACAGCAAGCATTTATGACTGCTATCCAGCAACAGTTGGACTTTTCTCAATCGGGTCAACCTCCCCGGGTACTCACTCCACAGGACCCGCTTGTAGGGTCAGGAACGGGACCACAAGTGGGAGGTACACCTCCAATCCCACCATTCAGTGTTCCTTAGTATGGGATGCCTCCTCCATACTCCTACTATCCTGCTTATGCTCCTAACTTCCTGGCGACGAGTAATACGTCAAGGGTAGTGGAGTCATTCAAGAGGAACTTACCACCTGTATTCTCTAAGGTGGGGAGTGATCCTCTGGAACCGGACTAATGGATCCAAGAATTAGAGAAGATATTTGAGGTGCTTGAGTGCACGGATGCATAGAAACTCATTTGTGCTGGGTTGCAACTCAAGAAATAGGCAAATTCTTGGTGGCAAGCCTCCAAGCCCATATTGTTGGAGGCCCATCCAGAACCCACTTGGGAGCAGGTCAAGGAGTTGTTCTTGGACAACCATTATCCGCGCAGCTTCAGAGACCGCAAGGAGACTGAGTTCATGGCCTTAACTCAAGGAGGTAAGACTGTCCTTGAGTACCAACAACAATTCGAGAGTTTGTTCCATTTTGCCCCAAGGCATATGAGGACAGCTGAAGAGAAGGCAGCAAGGTTCCTAAAAGGCCTAAAAGCATCTATTGGGTCTATGCTTGAGGTCTTGGATTTGACCGAATATGGCCAGATTGTGCAAAAGGCCAAGACCATGGAGGATAAGCAAAAGGGAGAACAGTCCCTCACCCCTGGACTGTGGAAGAGAACAAACCCATTTCCAGATATGGGAAACTCCTCCAAGGTATACCGCGGATCATACAGTTCTGGGCCTATGTATAGGCAGCCCTATAGGCCATCTGGCTACCCTCCTAGACCAGTTGGTGGTTCGGGTTCCACCTCTTTTCGCCCGAACACTAGTGTGGCACCCATAGCTCCAAGGCCACCTCAACCTCCATCTGCAACGGGTCAAGTGCAGAGGGGCCCTGCCCCAGTTCCGACGTCTCAGATTTATTGCTTCAACTGCCATTCATATGGGCATTATGCGAAAGACTGTCGGGCCAGACCAACCTTGGCCTCCAGTCAGCCCTCTGCGTATCGACCTCCCTTAGCTCGGGGGAATCAGTCGCAGGGAAGGATGTATGCTCTGTCAGCTGAGGAAGCTGAGGCCAGTACATAAGTAGTGGCAGGTACATTTTAAATTAAGAAATTTATTATGATTAATATTGATGACCTGCTGAAATTATATGCATTGTTATACTAGCTATCCTACCCATATCAGGCATACCGGCCTATGTTTTATTCGATTCAGGGGCTACTGATTCATTCGCATCTAAGAGATTTGTAGAGAAACTTGGGATGTCACCCAGAATCCTAGATCATGGAATGATTGTCAGTATGCCTACGGGTAAAGTTAAACAGTTGAAGGAGGTATATGGGCCGTGCCCAGTGGAAATTAGTGGAAAGAACTTTGATGCAAAACTCATTAAGTTTAATATGCAGAATTTTGATGTTATATTGGGCATGGATTGGTTGTCGGCTCATCGAGCTAATGTGATCTGTGCTGAAAAGCTGATTAGGGTGGCAGATGACGAAGGGAAAGAATTGGTATACCGAGCAGATACAATGAAAAGGGTGAGGAAGGTCTTTGTCTCTGCTCTTCAAGCGGTAAAATTGCTAGAAAGTGGATGTCAGGGTTACTTGGCATCGATACTTGATGTTGATGTAAGGATTACACCTCTAGAAGAGGTAAAGGTGGTTAAAGAGTTTCTCGACGTTTTCCCAGATGATCTGATGCATTTACCACCTGATAGAGAGTTGGAGTTTGCCATAGATTTGACTCCTGGAGCAGCTCCAGTATCTAAGGCTCCATACAGGATGGCACCAGCTGAATTGAAGGAGTTCCAGATGCAGTTGCAGGAACTATTGGAAAAGGGGTTTATTCGCCCAAGTGTTTCACCTTGGGGTGCCCTGGTGTTGTTTGTCAAGAAGAAGGATGGCATTTTGCATATGTGCATAGATTACCGGGAGTTGAATAAGTTAACCATTAAGAACCGGTATCCTTTGCCACGCATTGATGATCTATTTGACCAGTTATAGGGAGCCAGAGTATTTTCAAAGATAGACCTTCGGTCCGGCTATTATCAGCTCAAGATAAAGAGCAGTGATATACCCAAAACAGCATTTAGGACTCGATACGGTCACTATAAGTTCCTAGTGTTATCTTTCGGGTTAACCAATGCACCGGCAGCATTCATGGATCTAATGAATCGAGTATTTCAGGATGTCCTCGATAAATGGGTAATTGTTTTTATTGATGACATCTTGATCTACTCCAAGACCGAAGAGGAGCACACTCAACACTTGAGAATGGTGTTACAGAGGTTAAGAGATCAACAGTTGTTTGCCAAGTACAACAAGTGTGAATTCTGGCTTGAACAAGTTGGATTCCTGGGGCACGTAGTGTCTAAAGCCGGAATCGAAGTAGATCCTGCAAAGGTGAAAGCAGTAGTGGAGTGGGAAAGCCCCAAGAATGTCACCGAAATTAGAAGCTTCTTGGGTTTGGCTGGATATTACCGACGTTTCATCGAGAATTTTGCCCGAATTTCAGCACCAATGACTAAATTGACTAAAAAGGGCGTGAAATTCGACTGGGCAGAGAAATGTGAGAAGAGCTTCCAGGAATTGAAAGAAAGGTTGGTGACTGCCCCTGTGCCGACTATTCCTGAAGGCACAGGTGGAATGACAGTTTATACCGTTGCTTCCAAAGTTGGTTTGGGTTGTGTTCTCATGCAACGCGGTAAGGTAATAGCGTATGCATCCCGACAACTAAAGGAGGATGAGAAGAATTACCCCACTCATGTCTTGGAACTAGCTGCAGTCATTTTTGCCCTTAAGATATGGCGACATTATTTGTATAGGGAGAAGTGTGAGATATACAGTGATCACAAAAGCCTGAATTACTTCTTCACCCAGAAGGACTTGAACATGAGACAGAGAAGATGGCTTGAACTCATGAAGGATTATGACTGCGACATTCAGTATCATCCCGGCAAGGCAAATGTAGTGGCAAATGCATTGAGTCGAAAGACACAGACTGTGTCGCTCTCATACTTAGCAGTCAGCCCACCACTCGTGCAAGAGGCGATGCTAATGGATGAAACCCTCTTATATGAAGGGGCAACCTTAAAGCTTGAACCCCAACCAGAAAACCTTAAATGGTTGACTGTATCCTTGACGGCTCTACAGGTGCATCCGACAATTAGACAAGAGGTAATACTGAAGCAACCTTTGGATCCTGAATTGCAGCGGATCAGAGTTAAGGTTCAAGATCAAACAATAAACGACCCAGATTTTGCTTTAGCCAGTGATGAGGCATTGATGTTTCGAGACAGATTGTGTGTACCCGACGATTTGGATATACAAGACAAGATAGTGCGAGAAGCACATAGCTCCGAGTACTCACTTCACCCAGGAAGTACCAAGATGTACAAAGACCTCAAACAAAATTACTGGTGGCCAAGCATGAAAGTCACAATAGCTCTGTATGTGGCGACTTGTCTCACATGCCAGAAGGTAAAAGCTGCGAGGCATCGACCTTATGGTACTCTTCAGCCACTCCCAGTACCAGAATGGAAGTGGGAAAGGATTACAATGGACATCGTCACCGGACTACCAAGTACACCTAAGGGAATGGAAGCGATATGGGTGATCGTTGATCGGCTTACCAAGACTGCTCATTTCATTCCTATCAAGACCAAGTTCTCCATGGCCAAACTAGCACAACTTTACATGGACAACATAGTGCGCTTACATGGAGTGCCAGTGAGCATTGTTTCAGATAGGGACCCAAGGTTCACTTCCAGATTTTGGAAAAGCTTACAGCGTGCCTTGGGATCACAACTGAATTTGAGTACGGCTTTTCACCCACAGACGGATGGTCAGTCGGAGCGAACCATACAGATATTAGAGGACATGCTCAGGGCATGTACAATGGAGATGAGTGGGAGTTGGGAAGAATATATACCTCTTATGGAGTTTGCATATAACAACAGTTACCAAGCTACAATTGGGATGGCTCCGTATGAGGCGTTATATGGCAGAAAGTGCAGAACTCCTTTGTATTGGGATGAGGTAGGTGAACATCGAATGTTAGGACATGAGATGATACAAATGACTTGTGACAAAGTTGACGTTATTAGAGAACGGATTAAAGCAGCTCAGTCCCGTCAAAAGAGCTATGCGGATACCCGCAGAAAAGACATTGAATTTCAGCCAGGAGAAAAGGTATTTCCCAAGATATCTCCTACTAAAGGGTTGCAAAGGTTTCACAGAAAGGGGAAGTTGAGCCCAAGATACATTGGACCATTTGAGATCTTATCCCGGGTTGGCTCAGTAGCCTACATGCTTGCTCTGCCACCTTCACTTGGGGATGTTCACAATGTATTCCATGTATCCATGCTGAAGAGATACGTGCATGATCCATCTCATGTACTACCCGTGGAACCAGAGTACCTAGAAGCTGATATGACCCATACAGAGCAGCCAGCTGAAATTATGGACCAGAAGGTGAAAACCCTTCGTAACCGCTCTATTTCCTATGTAAAGGTGCGATGGGCTGATCATTCACTTGAAGAAGCATCTTGGGAGGTAGAGGATGAAATGCAAGCCAAGTACCCTCATCTTTTTTATCAACCAGGTACGCAATTTCGGGGACGAAATTTTTCAGAAGGGGGGGTAATGTAATACCCTGCTTCTTAATCCCGGTCTGATTTCACGGTCGAATCGGTTTAACCGTGTAGGAACCGAACCAGAGGGAGTTAGAGCGGGTTCCTTATGGGCTATGATGGCAAGGGTGACCTTAAACACCGGCTGGCCCGACAGGTCCGAGCCAGTGCCAGAAGAGACGGGAGTGCCCAAGCCGTGTACATGCACCTACCATAAGGCCATGTATGGATAAAGCAGGTATTATAGCCGTATTTTAAGGTATATACGTATGCTACATCGTATGCCAGGGGTGGGCCCGAACCCTGTCAAAATCCCAAGTTTTGGCCCTCAGGTGGGCGGACAGGTGGGTGCACCCACCCACCTGAGTGACCCGTCCATGTGCACTATTCACTTATTCAGGAATTATATATATAGCTTTATGTTTTTCTTTTCTTTTCTTTTATGACACCCGTACGTTGGTGAGAAGAGTAAAGAGGAGAGAGAAAAGAAAGGGAGGAAGGAAGGAAGAGAAGGAAGAGGAAGAAAAGAGGGATTTCAGTGGCGCCGAAGCTTGATCTTCCCATTCCGGCACCGGAAGAGTGATCTTCAACTCTAGATCTACATTTGGAGGTAAGCAAAGTTGAGTTCTTCGAACATTCACCATACCCAAGCTTAAAACCATTGATTCGAGTAGGGTTTCTTGAGATCTTGTAAATCCCCTTTAAAATGATGAATCTAAGGTTTAATGGATGATTTATGTGTTGATCTTGAAGGGTTTGAAGAGGTATTGACAAGGTGGAAGAAGCATTGTGGGTTTGAAGTGATTTGGAGGGTTTGAGGTTGTTCTTGAGCAAAGAAGGTAAGATGGGTTCCCATCCCTTGAATCTAACCTAGATCTATGTTAGAACCATCCTATAGGACCTTGAAGGTGTGAAGAATGGGTTGGGAAAAGCCCCATTTGAATCCCCAAAGAATGGAGGAAGTTGGGAAGAAACAGGGTTTTTTTCGCCAAGACCGGTGGGTGCAACCGGTGGGCCCCTACCCGCCTGTGGGCACCCACCTGAGAGGGCAGGGGGGCCTTCGGGCACAACCGGTGGGCCATCCTACCCGCCGGTCCTAGTAGGGGCCCCTGGCCCAACCGGTGGGTGGAACCGGCGGGCCCCTACCTGTCGGTCCAAACCGGTGGGTAGGACCGGTGGGCCAGACTGCCCACCTGTCTGACCCACCCGTGTGGCCCCGAAGGTGATTCTTACGTCCGATTGGACCCGAATCGGACGTGTGACCTTCTTTTAACGTTCTAAACATGATTTTGTCATCGAATCTCATTGATTTTGATTCCAAATGGTGAAGTACTAACCCCCGCTCAATTATGTTAGGTTCACCAACTCCTTCCCGATTCGCACCGGATCTCACCCGTACCGAATGGGAATCCTTGTATGCTACAGGTAAGTGGGGAGAGGACATTTGGCCTTGTTTCAAGGCATTGTTTGGCATTCATTTAATTATATCTAGTCTAGTCATGCCATCATGAATATGCTATGTAGATTAGTCATTCCTCACATTGTTATGCATGTGTGCTATGTTTACTTTCTAGATGCCAATTGAATGAGATGTTTGTATGTTGAATGTGGACATCATGGTGCATGATGCATTGATAGACTAGATGCCGTAGTCGGCTTGGAAACGAGTGCATTGGTGGCCCGTGGAATGGGACACGGAGGCACTATGCTATCGTACTATTGTCATATAGGAGCATGCGGTATTAGGATTTTCACCATCCCGTGCTACGACCCTTCCCAACAGGGGTTAAGTGTTGGGTTATCATTTGGGGGGAAGCAGTGGTCGCGGTCGTCGGGTCACTGTGGCGGTTAGACATAACGCCTGGCGGGTCATGTAGGACAACCGGCAACCCCGGTGGTACATTCAAGAGGGCCAATTGTACTACTTTTAAATTGCTGGAGTCAGCACCTTTATTTTTAGTCATTTACATTTCTGTTGAGAGCCGGTGGACGACATTGTCTTTACTTTTCTGAGTACTCACGGTGGGCCTTCTCCGACAGCCCTATGGGGGTATCGCGGGAGGGAGTTCGCGACTCGTACCCGGAGTATACGCACACTGTGGTTGTAGTAGCACTAAAACCAAGGACTTAGTAATGTTGCATAGGTGGATGTGATTTAAAATGTATAGCATGGCATGTAGTGCATATGATGTGTTTTGATGTGTGGACTACTGTGTGGTCCATCTTACCACTTACTGAGCTAGTGAGCTCATCCCACGTGTACACCCCTTTTTAGATGATTTTGCAGGTCATACATCTGAGGAGCATGGGATGGGTCCCACAGTCGAGTTTCCTGAAGAGGACTGGTGGACCCCTGAGGAGTTAGAGCACGGCACTGATTGCTCGTGCGAGAGTTATGCTGCGGGACAGCAGTTCTGAGGCCTAGCTGAGTTCCACCTTTGAGGCCGTGCTGAGCTCCACTTCTGAGGCCGAGCTGAGCTCTTCTATGTGATGCCGAGCTGGGCTCAACCCTTGATGCCGAGCTGAGCTCTAGCCTTGATACCGTGCCGAGCTGTGTACTATGATTGTTTTGGTGGATTCCCTTATGTACTTGATATTTGAATTTTATTTTTATTGTGTAAATATCATGCCTTCGGGCCCAAATGTATATAATTATTGTATCACAATTCGGGTATCAAGTATTATGGGATTTTTCTCAGGTAAAACTTAGTCTTCCGCTGATCTGATGAGTTTGTATTAGTTGTGAGTATACTGTGGTGGAATACAGTATCTGATGATCCTGACAGGTTTGGGTTAACCGGATTTAACCCGGTCACTGGCCCGGTTCTGTGAGAACGGGGTGTGACAGTTATAGCTTGGGCGGCACTTCGGCAAAGCTTCGGCTAGGGAAGGCTACTAAAGGGCTAAAACTTGGAAGGCACTTCGCCTAGGGGAGGCTACTAAAGGGCTAACTAAAAGAAGGGACTAGAGGAAACTCAATAGGGGAGGGGCTAAAAGGGGGGCCAAAAGGCTAGAAAGGGAGCCAATGAAGGCAAAGGCGAAAATGGATTAACTCACCCAAGGGAGGGGGGTAGGTATACCAACCAAGTGTGTCTTGGGATGGTAAATAAGAGCCTATTTATAGATTTTTGGATCCCAAGGGGGTGAAATTCAAAGCTCTTTTCTCATTTTGACTCCCATTGGGTGAGAGACATTTGTGGGGCTGCCAATGATTCGTAGGCCGCGAAGAAATATTATGGGGAATACTCCAGATTCTGATCTGGTGGTGTATAAGGGTTCATCTTTCGAGGTTGATCACACGAGATCCGATGGTCCGATTTTGACGTATTATATATTGTTGGAATCATTTTTTTGAGCACTGTCCATCCGTACGGTCACTTTTGTCCCAATTACTTCATACATGACATGTCATAATTAGACCCCTCTTTTCTCCGATTCTAGGGTTTCTGGATTTTTTAGGGTATGAAAGGGGTATTCTGGGGTTAAACCACCTTAGTCAGTTATTATCTCTATTGACTGAAAGCAAACGGCCTCTGAATAAAGATGCACTTTAGTAATTGTTTTAAGAAAGGATCTGCACGTCCCTATAATAGAGCGAGAGAGAGAGAGAGAGAGAGAGAGAGAGAGAGAGAGAGAGAGAGACTAGTTAGAAGTTGTAAGATAGTTCATTAACGCCTCGCCCCATTAACCTTGCATAATATTGTCCTCTTTGGCCCATGGGTCTCAAGACTTTAAAACACGATGTGCCATGCTAAGGAGGCTACAGGTTATTAACTAGCATAATAATCTCTCGTTAAGCAATGTGGGACTAAAGTTTACACACCATCTCCGATCTCCCTAACCCCCTGGTACTTACCTTATTCTTGGTGGGGACACCACACCGATCTCCCAAGTAAGTCTAGAACTTGTCGTATTCTTGGGTGTCACAATCTTTCTCCCTTTCGGCACAATATCCCCGTTGTGGCCTCACACTCTATGGGGGTTTACTTTGATACCATTTGTAACGCTCTGACCCCATTAACCTTACACAATATTATTGTAATACCCTACTTCTTAAACCCGGTCTGATTACGCAGTTGACCCGGTTTAACCATGCAGGAACCGAACCAGAGGGAGTTAGAGCGGGTTCCTTATGGGCTATGATGGCAAGGGTGACCTTAAACACCAGCTGGCCCGACAAGTCCGAGCCAGTGCCAGAAGAGACGAGAGTGCCCAAGCCGTGTACATGCACCTACCATAAGGCCATGTATGGATAAAGTAGGTATTATAGCCGTATATTAAGGTATATACGTATGCTACATCGTATGCTAGGGTGGGGTTCGTGCCGAGGCCCGAACTCGGTCAAAATCCCAAGCTTTGGCCCTCAGGTGGGCAGACAGGTGGGTGCACCCACCCACCTGAGTGACCCATCCATGTGAACTATTTAGTTAATTAGGAAATATATATATATATATATAGCATTTATGATTTTCTTTTCTTTTCATTTATGACACCTGTACGTTGGTGAGGATAGTAAAGAGGAGAGAGAAAAGAAAGGGAAGAAGAAGGGAAGAGAAGGAAGAGGAAGAAGAGAAGGATTTCAGTGGCGCCGAAGCTTGACCTTCCCATTCCGGCGCCGGGAGAGTGATCTTCAACTCTAGATCTACATTTAGAGGTAAGCAAAGTTGGGTTCCTTGAACATTCACCATACCCAAGCTTAAACCCTTGATTCGAGTAGGGTTTCTTGAGATCTTGTAAATCCCCTTTGAAATGATGAATCTAAGGTTTAATGGATGATTTATGTGTTGATCTTGAAGGATTTGAAGAGGTATTGACAAGGTGGAAGAAGCATTGTGGGTTTGAAGTGATTTGGAGGGTTTGAAGTTGTTTTTGAGCAAAGAAGGTAAGATGGTTTTCCATTTCTTGAATCTAACCTAGATCTAGGTTAGAACCATCCTATAAGACCTTGAAGGTGTGAAGAATGGGTTGGGAAAAGCCCCATTTGAATCCCCAAAGAATGGAAAAAGTTGGGAAGAAACAGTAGGTTTCCTGCCAAGACCGGTGGGTGGAACCGGTGGGCCATCTGGCCCACCTGTGGGCACCCACCTGAGAGGACAGGGCCTTCGGGCACAACCGACGGGCCCAACCGGCGGGCTAACCGGCAGGCCACCCTGCCCGCCGGTCTTAGTAGGGCCCCCTGGCCCAACCAGCGGGCCAGACCGACGGGCCAACCGACAGGCCCCTACCCGCCGGTCAAGACCGGTGGGTAGAACCGGTGGGCCAGACAGCCCGCCTGTCTGACCCACCTGTGTGGCCCCGAAGGTGATTCTTACGTCCGATTGGACCAAATCGGACGTCGACCTTCTTTTAACGTTCTAAACATGATTTTGTCATCGGATCTCGTTAATTTTGATCCTAAAATGGTGAAGTACTAACCCCGCTCAATTATGTTAGGTTCACCAAATCCTACCCGCTTCTCTCATCGGATCTCTCCCGTATCGAATGGGAATCCTTGTACGCTACAGGTAAGTGGGGAGAGGACGTTTGGCCTTGTTTCAAGGCATTGTTTGGTATTCATTTACTTGTATCTAGTCTAGTCATGCCATCATGAATATGCTATGTAGATTAGTCATCCTCACATTGTTATGCATGAGTGCTATGTTTACTTTTTAAATGCCAAGTGATGAGATGCTTATATGATGAATGTTGACATCATGGTGCATAATGCATTAATAGACTAGATGCCGTAGTCGGCTTGGAAATGAGTGCATTGGTGGCTCGTGGTATGGGATGCAGTGGCACTATGCAATCGTACTATTGTCATATAGGAGCATGCGGTTTAGGATTTTCACCGTCCCGTGCTACGACCCTTCCCAACAGGGGTTAAGGTGTTGGGTTACCATTTGGGAGGAAGCAGTGGTCATGCTTGTCGGGTCACTGTGGCAGTTAGACATAACGCCCGACGGGTCAATAGGACAGTCGGCAACCCCAGTGGTACATTCAAGAGGGCCAATCGTACTGCTTTTAAATTGCTGGAGTCAGCACCTTTAATTTCAGTCATTTACTTTTCTGTTGAGAGCCGGTGGACGGCATTGTCTTTACTTTTCTGAGTACTCATGGAGGGCCTTTTCCGACAGCAATATGGGAGTATCGCAGGATGGAGTTCGCGGCTCGTACCTGGAGTATACGCGCACTGTGGCTGTAGTAGCACTAAACCGAAGACTTAGTAATGTTGTTTAGGTGGATGTGATTTAAAATGAAATGCATAGCATGTAGTGCATATGGTTGTGATTCATTGTGTGGACTGCTGTGTGGTCCATCTTTCCACTTACTGAGCTAGTGAGCTCATCCCACGTGTGCACCCCTTTTTAGATGATTTTGCAGGTCATACATCTGAAGAGCACGGGGCGGGTCCCACAGTCGAGTTCCCCGAGGAGGACTGGTGGGCCCCTGAGGAGTTAGAGCACGACATTAACTGCTCGTGCGAGAGTTGTGCTGCAGGACCGCAGTTTTGATGCCGAGCTGAGCTCCACTTCTGAGGCCGAGCTGAGCTCTACCATGTGATGCTGAGCTGGGCTCAACCCTTGATGCCGAGCTGAGCTCCAGCCTTTGATGCCGAGCCGAGCTGTGTACTTTGATTATTTTGATGGTTTCCTTTATGTACTTGATATGTGAATAGTACTTTTATTGTGTAAATATCATACCTTCGGGCCCATATGTATATAACTATTGTATCACAATTCGGGTATCAAGTATTACGGGATTATTCACAGGTAAAACTTAGTCTTCCGCTGATCTGATGAGCTTTTATTAGTTGTATGTATGCTGTGGTGGAATACAGTATCAGATGATCCTGGCAGGTTTGGGTTAACCGGAGTTAACCCGGTCACTGGCCAGGTTCAGTGAGAACGGGGTGTGACAATTATCCTCTTTGCCCCATGGGCCTCAAGGCTTTTAAAACGCGTTGTGCTATGTTAAGGGGGCTAGAGGTTATTACCTAGCCCAGTAATCTCTCCCTAAGCTATGTGAGACTAAAATTTATACATTATCACCGATCTCCCAAACCCCTTGATACTTGCCGTATTCTTGGTGGGGATACATCATCAATCTCCCAAGAGGGTCTGGTACTTGAAATATTTTTGACTGTCACAGTTCACGCACTAGCCTAAAACTAAAGAAAGTGAAGTTGTCTGTCTCAGGTTTATGGGATAACCCATGTTCACGAGTAGTCATTTCTCTTCTACTCAGATTATGAATTTTTTTTTAATTAAATAAAGGTTTGGACGATCTCAGCTAATATGGTGATCATCGAACCCTAATGATCCAGATCGATATCAGATTCGATACCAATCCAATACTCAAGAACTAAATCCTTAGTCGGTATAAATTGAAAAGTGGCTATAAATGGAAGGAAGTTGCATAATTGGACGAAATTTATAGGAATATACCAGAACTGTCAGTAAAAGAGAGGAGAAACCTTCTGATGAATTGATTTCTGATCTCTTTGAGAAGGGTCTAATAGAAAATTTGCAAGGGGATGATAGAGTCATATAACTAATCACAACTTAAAATACTCAAGCTTGAACTTGATGGACAATAATGGGAAAGAAATAGTGCCTAGATAAGAATAAATTCTTTCTATTTTAAATGAGAATGAAGAAAGAGAAAATTGGTAGAGAGAGAGAGAGAGAGAGAGAGAGAGAGATATTTCTTTTCTATTCATTTCTTGATACCAAACTAAGCCTTAATAAAAATGCCAAATGAATAAGAAGACTGGATAAACCGAGTGGGTTGGGATACCTATACCTTTCCTGGCTTTTATTTATTTTTTAATTGTTAGGTCCTATGGAGAGTTGAACTCATGGCCTCTTAATTTTGAGGTGTTGGTCTTTGCTGACTTGAACTCGATCTTATGATAAGACCGATTCAAAAGGGGCCATGTTTTAGTTTTAAATCCTAGACCCTAATCTATGTGGTGATCCCCTATCCCTTATCTCTCAATAAGAGGATAAGATTCCATTTCAGATGAGGGTAAAGAAATCGGAATCGGGCCCTTTCCAATTCTTAATTGCCCAATTCTCTTTTTACGTGCGACATTTATACATTTTAAAATCCAACAATTGTGAAAATTTTTTGGTCTTCAAACCTATTTTATCCCCTCAAATGTCTGTCAATCGGATAACCGTTGGATTTGAGAATGTACAAATCCCATGCAGAAAAAAAAAGTAAGAATTGAACAATAAAGAGATAAAAAGGAGTGGATACTAAAAAAATACTCTTTCTCCTACACATTACCACCTTCTTTCTTTCTTTCTTTTTTTTTTTTTTTTTTTTTTTTTTTTGGATGGAGAGACAAATTAACTGAAGGAGCGCGGAAAGGGCACAACTGCCATATCCGTGAAAATCAGAGACGAAATACAAGGGGGGAGGAACAACCTCCCAATAGGACTCTAATTGGGATGAGACTCTAGTTGAAGCAAGCTGGTCAGTGACAAAGTTGGCTTCATGAAGAGAGTGCTGGAATCCTACGAAAGGAATTGAGGAGCATAGTGATCAACAATCTTCCATGAGGTGTTGCACCCGCCAGGGAATAGAGCTGCATTGGTGGTTAAGTATTCAAACCACCATTAAGTTGTCACTTTCAATCACAATATTGTTTAATCCCTTGTTCTAACTGGGGAGGAACAACCACCTTCTTTCCTCTTGACCCTTTTTTACCTTTTCTTTGACTAAAAAAATTTCTTTGCGTACACGCGAATGCAGATTCCTTCCTCTTAAAGTAATAAAAAAAAAATAAAAAAAATATGATGGAGAAAAACCAAGAAAAGGAAATGATGAAGAAATAAAATAATTGAGGGAAAGCCACAATGGGACTTAGGGAGGTAAGAAAAAGACGATTCTCTAATGGTATGATTAATGCATTGAGATTGATTAGCTCTTCCACCCCTTCAATAAAATATATTAATGGACTTGGAATCCCCATCGTTTGAAGGGAGAGGAATAATCTGTGTAGGGAACCACCTTTGACCCACCTTATTAGACACCATCCAAGCCAAAGGGTGGGTGATGAGCACATTTATGTGTGAAATCTAGTGTAGTAAAACATGCATTTTACATATTTAGAATGGAACAACTTTGGGTTTTATTCTCTTTTTATAGGTTTTATATTTTCAAGGTCTTAAAGACTATCGGGCGCTATATCTCCAATTTTACACGTAAAGAGGTCATGTTTCTTTTCATGATTGTGAAGAGGACGGAATTCTGAGCAAGATGAAAGTGTTCAATTGCAAGTACACATTCGTTTGATCAACCGTACAAGTGATTATTCTTTTCGGATCAGAAAAAGAATAATGGATCAGAATTGAACTGAGATGCAGAACCAGCCCATCTGCAGTTGTCCCAAGGGTATAAGGAATATTTCAAATGCCAACAAGGATCAATGGACCACATCCTTAAGTGATTGAAGATTCGTTTTTGGTAACAACAACTATCTAGCATAGTTGGTGAGTTGTGGTGTGCAAAATCCCTTCCTTATTAGGAGGTCTCAAGTTCAAACAGAGAAAATAAAGAGAAAAAATAGGAAAGAAGAAAAAAAAAAAGATAAGGGTATGGATGAAATTTTTCATTAAAATAGAATATTATCCAAATCCAAGCAAGAAAAATCAGCCAAATGAGGTTTCTTGTGCCAGAAGAGAGAGAAAAATAGAAAAAGGGAGAAGAAAGTAGGAGATCTCTCTCCACACGTTTTCTCTCTTCTCTCTCCGCCACTTTATCAACAAGATAAAAAAAAATCTTTTTTTTTTCTAGAAACTAAAATCTTTAGCTTCCCTCCCCCATTCTCTATATAATAGAATTAACATAAGGGGAAGAAACACTTCATTCTTCTTCTAGGGTTTTTGTTTTAGTTGTTCTATCTTTTTCTCTAGCTCTAGTTCTAGGTTTATGCGTTAAACACTTTTGTAGGTTATTTTTATTCAATTAATGCAAGCACTTTTGTTTTTGATTCAGTCTTTATTTTTATTGTTTAAGGCAATTGAAGTTGTAATTTTCAAGTTCTAGTTATAGGCTTAGTTCTAGGTGGCAAGAATAAGCTATGAAGCATGTCTTTTAAGTTCAATTTTTTTTCTTCAGGTTTGCTTTCTCTAGTACTAAAAATTTCAGATTTGGTTTATTTCAGAACTGGTTTTTAGTACTGATAGTATCTCAAATCGATCAAGTTTTCAGTTTAAGGGTTGAAGTTCAAGTAAGTATGCTCCCTCAGTAGTCTTCTCTCCTCCCTCTCATTCCCTCTTCTGACTACCCTTTTTTTCTTAATTTAGGGTTCTAATTTCAGTCGTTACATTATTGCTATCCCTTTTCCCCAAAGTTCATGGCTAGTGTATGTGTTGGCTTTGCTCCTCCTAGCCATAGAACCATCAATTTATTGCTTTTATTTTAATTGTCTCCCTTTTCCTAAAGCCAAGTAGAGTAACCTTTGTAAGAGTGACTCTCTGGTCAAGTAGGGAAGCTCATATTATGATGCATAACTCAGGCTAAGTAGAGAAACCTACTTGTCAGTCTCTCTCTAGCTTTATCCCCTTTCTTTTTTTACATTATTTTTATTTTAGTATTTTTTTCCTTCATTGCTTATTAATTGCGTGGGGTGTTTATTTTCAGCTATTTATTTATTTAATTTCAATTGCGTGGCTTGCGTCTTTAAATTCTTAGATGACGAATGGTTAAGATGTTATTTTAGATACATATGTTTAGGACGGTAATTAGAATTATATCAAAATCATTAATCGGTTCACTTTCACATTATTAAAAGAAACAAAAAAATAAAAGTGGCTATTCTCCTTGTGTTCGACCTATAGCTACACTGATCCGTATGTTTATGGTTACATTTTAAATCTTAACAGTGGGCCTATTATCATAGATGATGTGACATAGGTTAAGGTGGTTACTCATAGGGGAGGAGATCTATTACATCCCATATGTTGATTTCACATGGATTTTAAAGGAAATTAATATTGTTTGATATGGTCTTGTATCCTCTTATTTTATAAATTGATTCATGAGGTTGAGGTCTTTCAAACCCGTATCTCTGGTATATGAGCAACTAATCCGACCCAACCAGCACACGGAAATATCGACTGGTGCTGTAGATAAGTCTTTGATGATTTAACCGATTGAAAGCATAAGCGTATTTGTTTTTTAGGTAGAGAAAAGCATAAGCGTATATTGTTTAGCAAAAAAAAAAAAAAAAAAAAAAAAGTATAAAGAGCGTAATTTATATTTTGTATACCGCTTCCGGTGTCCCGCGTCCCTATACCAATACTTCCCGAGGCTGTCGTTTCGGGTTTCGTTGACTCCGTTCAAAAGATTGAAGCTTTTGTAGCCTGGGCGCAAAAAGACGCAGTTCTACGAACAATTTCCTGTCCGCCGACACCTCCACCGGGGAAAGAAAAAATGGTGCGACTAACATATTCAACTTTCCCTTTAGTAATCTCTTGTTTTTGCTTTTCATTCTAATTTTCTTGAACTGAATTGATTTTGAACCTGTTCTCTCCCTTATTATGCTTCATTTTAGTTTTCTTGATCTGAATTGATTTTGAACCCGTTCTCTCTCTCTCTCTCTCTCTCTCTCTCTCTCTCTCTCTCTCGATCTTCCGGTTAGGTTACGAATCTGTTAAATTTTGTAATCTGTGTTGATCTATTTTAAGGCGTAATTTAGAATGTACTATGTTTCTCTTTCGTGAAATGGGAATTTGCTAGAGAGATAAAATGAAGTCTTCTTTGTGATCTCCCGTTGGAGGTGCTCGGTTGTTATTGAGTTTCAAGTTGGTACCTTAGTATCGAATAAACCTAATAAGAATTAAATCTTTAGACATTTGTAAGGTACAAGAAAGCAGGATGGACTATTTCAAGTTTTCAACTTATGATAGAAATCGAGGGGCCTTTGGGTTGGTTTTTTTTTTTTTTGAACTGGTGTCTGTGTGTGTGGGGGGTGGGGGGGTGTTGGGTGACGAGAGGATGATCTCTTATCTGTAGGAATGGAAAAATTATGGATTGGAGTTCATTTAATAAATGAAATAATAAAAGAGGAAAATTGGAGCAAGCTTTTGAAATATTTCTGCAGAGTTGGAATTGCCAACCCCTTCATTCATCTGATTTTTATTTTCCCGCCTTAGCTATCAAGGTTTCAATCTATGTGAGTTAGACATAACTTTGGCAATATTTGCAGCTTGGATTCGTCTTATCAAGCTATAATGTTTCTTTGCTCTTGAGTTTTGTCATATTGTTTTGGAAACAACACTGCTGGAAGCAAAATACGCTTTATAGAGTAATGATGTTTGTACTGGAGAAACTCTTTAATCAGCACAAGATTTGGTCAATTCTTTCCCACACTTCTATGAAATTTGGTTATGACTAATGCTTTAGTGGAAATACGACCCTTGATTGATTTGCATTTGCAACCCCCTGTATGGGTGATGACTTTGCAGATACGTAGTTCCTTATTCATTGTGACCCAGTGGGCATCTGTTTATTGTTATTATGGGTGCAATGTGGGAGTTGGTTCAAATTTCTTTGTTAGCTGCACATTCTTTTGAGATTGCTGTGATTACATCGTGAATGATGGGTCATGATGCTTTGACATTGATTGTGTAATTTTTAACTGGCTCAAGGATTTTATTTATTTATTTATTTATTTTTTAAGTTCAGGTTGGTAGAAGATGAAGAAAAAAGTTTGTAATAAAAGGGCTATGAAGGAAATAATTGTGGTGATATATCAGTGGAAGGCTCCATTCAACACTGTGGAGATTCAAGGGACACTCTGATTTTAAAAGAATGAATAACAGAGTTCAGGGACACCTCTGATTAAAAAATAAATAAATAATAGTACATATGGAATCAAAGTGACAAATGGTCAAGTTGTTTCACATGAGAGAGATTTCATATAGTGAATCAGCTGTTGATGTCCAGCTGTAGCTTTTAGCTTGCTTGTTAGTACCTTAGTATTGTACTATGTAGCTCATTGGTTACTTTCTTTCATGGTGCATATGGTATATAATGGTGTCCCTTGGTTGTACAGATTAGAATTGTATTCCTTAAGCCTGTTTAAATTTTAGGTTTCAAAGCTCTCTGAGACTCTCATTATGTAAGATGCTTTAATTTATCTAGAAGTAAAATGGTTAATGGGAATAGGAGCACTTGAGTGTCCTTAGTTTGTAGACATTGAAATTTTGGAGGCAAGCTTCCTTCCCTTGGTGATTAGTCTATCAATATCTTATGCAAGTCTCAATTTTATAGATGTTTATTAAGAGTTCAAATTTTTTGTGTTTGGAATTGTAATGAGGTTCTGTTCCTTGTTCCTCTCTATCTGGGTAATCAATTAAAAATCATCTTCTCTCTTTGTACTTTTCTTTTTAACTACATTATTTCTGTTATTGTCTTAATCCTTTCATATCTTTTATTCGTTTCCATATATTCACCCATCTAACCATAGCTGTATTCTTAAATTCAAGAAACCTAATCTTTCGCCATCTAATTAGTCCTTTGGAACTTACTAATCCTCCATTTCTCTAGCATAAACTCCATCCCAAGTCCACCTGTGGACCTGAGGTTCCTGTAACCTATAAAATCTCCAGCCATCTTTATGTTTATTTGTCAACATTTTCCATTGTCGGCTTGTCGCTTCACCCAATAACCCTGAGTCCTTGGCCATTTATAGCTTTATTTTCTAG
>NW_024868979.1:0-16746 GCF_013358625.1 Macadamia integrifolia
CTTGTTAAAGTCTCAGGCTTCGTTGATAGCAATCGTCTTTGGTCTCCACTTGGTAGGTAGTAACCTAAGAATTTTCCTGATCATCTCAGAGTTGGTGTAAGTTTTACCACAAGGTATTTATAATATTTGTAAATCTAGTAAATATGTCAGAAATATTTTCATATTTTATGCACTTTAAATCATTCATATTCTTATACAAGCATGTCTACCTTTCTTTCTCTTACCTCTATAGCACCTTCATGTGTTACTACAAGTGTGTCTCTAATTTCTTTGACAGTTTTACACATATTTAGTCTATTGAGTTCTTCCTCCCTTATGGTACATTAAAGATAGGTGAGAGCCCTGAAGTTGTATTGAAGGAGGTTTAGATCATCTATAGGTAATCCCGACTCATCCTTTGCCACCGTCTTTTCATTTACTATTTTGGTGACGCAGTATGGTCCTCTTTCTATAGCTCCTAAGAAAAAATATTATATCCACAAACAAAATTCTTAAATCTATATTTCCAAAAAAAGTTTTCTCCATTGAAGTATGGAGGTCTAGAGACATCCATTACTTCAGGTGGTCCATTATATGTGGTCATGGTCTTTGACTAAGTCAAAACAAAATAGTCTTAAAAAGTTGAGCTCCTACTTTGATACCAATTGAAATAACCTAGAGGGGGTGAATAGGTTATGCTAGTAAATTTTAAACATTTTTGATAAATAATCCCCAAATATGATTATGAATTAAAAATTATGAAATAAGTAAAAATAACACAATCACAAAACACCAAGATTTATAGTGGTTCGACTCAATCCACGTCTAGTCCACTCCCTACAAGTTCCATTTGTAAGGTATTCCACTAGCTCTTCCCTTTTAGCATAGTATGTAGGGAGAAAAACCTTTACAAACCTTTTTAAGGATAAGAGGATCCATACAATCTCTTTACAAGATGAGAGGGTCCATTACAAATCTCTTTCAAGGACGAGAGAGCCCTTACAATCTCTTTCATGGATGAGAACCTTACAATCTCTAAACGATGAGAGCAGTTCTTACAATCTCCTAAGAATGAGAGGGTCCTATCCACTTGTCTAAGTATGGTCTAGAACAGTGTGTAAACAAGGTGTCCAATTCTAGAGTTAACCCAACTCTTGGACAAAAATAAATTTAAAGTGGAATAGAAAGGTTTAGCGTTACCTCTTGTATGGTTCATGAATGAAATGTAATGATATAAAAGAATGCATATTTGAAGTCTTTTTAATACTTGCAATGCAAATGCTAAGATGTAGCTGAAGACTTGTAGACAACCTTGAGTTCCTCTTGAATGAAAAATGAAGAACTTGAACTCAAGAGATGGTATAAATCAATCTCACTTCTAATGCTCAAATAATGCTCCTTCAAGATTAGGATTAGTTGTTAATTAATGAATATCATTAGAGGTATTTATAGGTGAGATTAGAGATGTAAAATAGGCAAGAAATCTCACTCAAATGGTCACTTTTTGGGTCTATCAGTCGACTGCCAAAAAGCCATTGGGAAAAAACTAGCCATTAGAGATGGTTGTAATACAGTCGGACTGGCACTGATCAACCGGACACATAGTCCAGACAGGCGCCAGTCGACCAACCGCAGGCTTGGCTAGAACAGTTTTGAAAGGGTTCTGTAATTCTAACATATCATCAGTATTTTGGTCGTAACTTTCTGGTGTGACATCAAATTGACTTGATTCTAGGTGCATTTGATTTTTAACTTGAATCTCTATAATGTTCATGAAGAGACCATCTTCTGATACCTATTTTAAGTTTAACCAAAATACCCTTGAATAGGGTCATTACTATTTTCTCAGTAATTTCCTAACCCATGTTATTCCTAACATGTTCCTAACTACTTTTGGGTCTTTACATTGGTCAAGGTACATCCTTAGGTCATTCTAAATTAATATAAACTAAAGAATACAATATGTAATACATGCTTATGAAATGCAATGTTAGTGCTTGTGTATGGTGTGTGCGCTATTACATTGAGCTACACTTAAGATCTTCTATTCTTCTCACAGTTGGTCCTCAATTCACTTCATCTTAACCTTACATGCTTGATGTCTACTTCAATTCACTTTAATATTTGATATTTTTGAGGTCTTGACACTATGAAGTCTGATACCGTCTGATACATTCTTCAAGTAGTGATACCAACTTGTTGATACCCTTCATTTGATGACTTCAATCTTCATTTTTTCCTTTAATTTATCAAATTCAATCTTTGATATGAAGTTTCTAAAAAACAATACTTAAAAGAAAATTGTGAAATACCTTCATATGTTTTCTATCATCAAAACCAACTATAGGAGTGTGGGCATATCCCTAACAAGGAATACAACGGTGATTCAAGAATTCTACCGCTAATTAAACTTGAAATTTAATTATAAAACTATGTCTAGGAATCAGCAATCTATAACCAAAGGATGTCTAAGAATTAAAAAATTTGGAACACAGAAGGATGAAATATAATTATAAAACTATGTGACTGTGATGATGCACCTATCATAAATGTCTAATCACAATATATTAGTGTTCATCTCCCCTTAATTCTCATACTTGGTGTTAATCAAATTAGGTCAGACTGGGTCTCGACCCAGTTCGTTCGTGGGTCGCCCGCTAGGGTTAATCATAGACTCATTATAATTAGAAAACCTTGCTTCTAAATCTCTATAAATAAGAGGTTTGGTCACATAAAATAATGGTTTTTGTACTTGATCTCAAGAGCTCTCTATCTCTCCCTATTCTCTTTTTGTCTCTCCCAATTGAGTATGTGTGTTTATGTCTCGAAGGATCTTTATTGCAATACTTGGATTTAGATGATGGAATATTGCTTAGAGAGAACGCCGCAATCTGGTCCATTCCACTGTGAGGAAAGTTACATTGAGGTAATCCTTGGCCCTTTATTTGCTTTATGATTTAACATTGGTGTCAAAGATGGCTATTTGGTTGAGCTATGCCTCACTGCACATCGTCATGCGAGGTCGTTCCTTGTTGCAATTGGCCATGGCCATGCACCACTTTGTAACCCTTTCCATGTGTTTCTTGCACATAGTGGTTGTAAGTGGCACCTTAGTTAAAGTTAAGATGAGACCTTTCTATGGTTGAAAACAGAGATCCCACATCTTAGTGTAGCTGACTTACAGCTGACTGTGAGAATTCAAGCAGGCGCTATGGGGGCGACTGGGTTGATTGATTTAGGTTAGGTGCTTGATAGTGGGATTGAACCCAGGCTCGTATTGTGCACTTTTATTTGTGAGTGACATGTCCACCTTAGTGGGGGTTGCAATATAACATACATTTCATACTATATGTGCTTTGTTATGACCATTTGTGAGAGTGACTGAAGGATCCCTTCTTAGTCACCATGTGAGCCACTTGGATCAAAGTGAGTTGATCCTATGCATACCCTTTACTTGAGACCATTTCATAAAGAGGATGCCCAATAATGGTACTTCGACATGATCATTATGATCATGGATGATGCAGTCCAACGGGACACGATGGAAAAGCGGTTAGGAATAGTCAAATTTATATATGGGCTTAGAAAAAACTATTCAAATTACACCCTTTATTGTGGCTTATTGCCTAGGAAACTTGTCATATTTTTGTTTCGATGTAATCATGAGTACATTACATGTTTTAAGTTCAGTACTGCTCATCATAAGGGATTGAGAGTGCTAGATTTGGTGCAGTTGGATTGTTTAGGGTACCTCAGATTATTTGTGAGTGATGTGCTATATTGCTTAGATGGAAGTTTGATATAACACTTCTACCTTCGAACTATCTCATTAAGTTACACGCTCCATTTCCAGTATGATGAGACACTTATGGTAGAGAGACTTCTTGGATGGACAATTGAGTATATCTGATCTGCGTGGGTGAATGAGAAATGTTAATCGAACTAGGTCGGACAGAGCTTTGACCCGGTTCGTTCATGGGTCACCCAGTAGGGGTAATCATAGACCCACCTAGGATTAAGAACCATAACTATCCAAATCTCTATAAATAAGAGGTTTGGTGACAACAAAGAAAGATTTTGAAACTAATCTCTCTCTCTCTCTCTCTCTCAATAGAGTTTACGTGTCTCCGAGCATCTCCATTGCAATCCTTAGATTTGGAGTATAGACATTTCCTAACGAGATCGTCGTAATCCATTGCTCATCGCTATTTGTGCAGATCGATGCATAGTATAACCTGATTCATTCCGCTACGAGGAAAGCTACATTAAGGTAATCCTCATTCCTCTATTTTTATTTTTAGTTCAATGCTTGGCATTGTAATCAATCCAGAGTTAGTCCATCATCTTCCTAAAAACTCATGGAAAGAGCAATTCAGAGGGGTTGAGAGGTTGTAGCATGGAGAAAGCAAAGAGGAATAGGAAGCAAAGCAAAACGAAAAGGGTTATCGCTAGCTTGTTGTGTCTCAAAGGTTGTAGGCGTAGAAGCATAATTGTCTGTGTCTTGTGCTGTGCGCAAGCAGCCGAAACAGCAGCAGATCTTATGCCAATAAAGAATTTTATTTGAATTGATAAAGTAGGGAATAAAGGAACATGGGAGAGAAGCAGAGAAAGAAAGGGAACCGTTTCAAATCTGATGCATAACGAGAACCACACCGGACTTAACCTCTTTGAGAACCATGGAGAAGTGACAAATCAAGAGTCACAAAGACCAAGGATGATTAACAGACGAAAAAAGAAGAAATAATTTGATTTAAGAACAATAAATAAAGGATTAGATGGTTACCAGGTGAAAAGTAGGGGTGATCTGTGCATTTAAAAACAACAGGAGAGAAAGAGATGTAAAAGTTAAAATGTAGTGGAGTATCAACAAAAAATTTGAAGGCAGGGAAGTTTTAGTAAACATAGGTTTAGTGTAGGGGAGTGATGGTAATTTTCCCACTATTTATCTTTACCAATTGTTTCTCCCTCCCTTGGGTTATTTAGGCTTTGTATTGTAATGTTTCTGTTTTAAAAACTTGATTTTGGGTCTGGCACACTTTTTTCTATTTCTGTGTGTTTGGAGTGATTTTACATCTTAAATACTAAAAAAATTTGTAACCTGAAAAAAAAAAATAAACCTATATGTTTCACACTTAACATAGTCATTTCTGTTAGAAACTAATATTTACATATAAATGCCATCTACACCATGAGTGTCAAAGTTGTGGAAGTCCAAAATAGAGAGGAAATGAGGTGAGGGGAGGGGAAATCAGAATAAAGTGAGACAAATTGAAGAAGCATAAGAAAAGATAAATTTATTTGTTACTTATATCAACTATAGGGTTTTTTGGATGTATAACACAGTGAGAACCAAGTTTAGAAAATACAACACTAGCTACATGATAAAAAGGCAAGTTACATTAAACCAAAACGCATCGAGTGAGTCGAAAGAAGAAAACCCAACATCCCAGGGGTTAATAATGAAATACAAATGTGAAGATTAGAACTAAGTACCTTCAAATGGTGTCCATGTAAGTTAGAAATAGACATGGCTTCTACCCATAAAACATAAAAGAAAAGGAACCGACATGGATTCTGTTAAGTTTGTCTCAAATTCTTGACCCGTTTTGAAGATTGACCCGATCCAACATATTTTGGTTGCGACCCGAATGGGAAGTTTTCTGAGATCTATGATGGAGGCAGAGGGGTTGGGCCGATGGGTTGACCCGTGACTTAGAGTATATATAATGTTCTGTTGCTTGTTAAGAAAGTCATTGTATTTTGGGGCTTTTCGAGCTAGGATTTCAGGGCGAGTTTTCTCGCCGCTACTTGGGTGTAATCTCTCTTCTGCATAGTGAAACATCTTCTTCTTCGCCCGAGGATGTAGCACACCGCCCTGGTGTTTGAACCTCATTAAATCTCTGTGTCATGAGGATCTATTGTCTCTTTATTTTTCGTGTTTCTTGGTGTTTGATCTAACAAACTGGTATCAGACTTTTGGGTTACTTTGATTCATGGCTTCAACCAAATACGTTATTGATAGGTTCGATGGCAACATCAGTTTTAGTTTATAACAGGTTTAAAAGATGGTTGTTCTCACGTAGCAGGGTTTAAAGAAAACCCTATTTAGGAAGGTAAATAAACTTGCAACTATATCTGATGATGATTGGAATGATTTGGATGATAAATCCCTTTCAGCTATTCAATTGTATCTTTCAAATGATGTTCTACAGGAAGTTCTCTCAGAGAAAACGGCTGCAAAGTTATGGGTAAAGTTAGAGAATCTCTACCTCACCAAATCCCTCACCAATAGGTTGAGATTGAAGCAACAATTGTATACCCTTCATATGGGTGAAGGTACTTCTATTAAATCCCACATATCTGAGTTCAATTCTATTGTTACTGATTTGAAAAGGATAAATGTTAAAATAGACGATAAAGATTTGACCTTATTATTGTTATGTTCTGTTCATCTATCTTATAAGCATTTTAGGGATACCATGATTTATGGTAGAGTGACAATCTCTATTGAGGATGTCAAAATGAATCTATAAAGTAAATAGAAGATTGATGATGAGTTGACATCTACCAATAAATCTGATGGTGTTAGTTTGGTAGTTAGAGGGAGAACGAATGAAAGATGTTCAGATGGTGACAAAAAGAAGGCTAGATCAAAATCTAAGCATAAGAATTTTACCGGCAATTACTTTAAGAAAAAGGGGCATATTAAATCTGAATGCTACAAACTTTTAAATAAACAAAAGGCAGGTGGTGGTGCTCAAAATCAACAGAAAAGAGATGATTCTGCAGAAGCTAGTATTACTGAATATGAGAGTGAGTTTGATATGCTTTTGGTGACTAATGACAAAGTTAGATCACAACATGACTGGATTCTTGACTCTGGTTGTTCCTACTATATGTGTCCCAATTGTGAATGGTTCTTCACATATAAATCAGTTCGAGATGGAGTTGGGTTAATGGAAAATAATGCTACTTGTAAGACTATTGGAATAGGAATGATCAATATTAAGATGTATGATGATATTGTCAGAACCTTATCTAATGTGAGGCATGTCTCTGATTTGAAGAAAAATCTCATCAGTTTAGGCACTCTTGATTCAAATGGGTGCAAGTATATAGCTAAAGGTGGAGTCATGAAGATCAGCAAGGGTGTTCTCTCATTGATAAAAGGAATCAAGGTTGGCAGTTTGTATGTATTGCAGGGTACTATAGTCACTGGGTCTGTTGCAGTAGCTTCATCATCTATGTCTGAATCAGATGTCATAAATTTATAGCACATAAGGTTAGGCCATATGAGTGAAAGAGGGATGACATTATTAAGTAAAAGGGGCTTGTTGTGTGGTCAGAGTACATGAGTAATGGAGTTCTGTGAGCATTGTGTGTTTGGGAAGCAGAAAAGAGTCAGTTTTAGGACTGCTATTCATAGGACCAAGAAAACTTTGGACTATATTTATTCAGACCTATGGGGGCCCTCTAGGGTTGTTTCAAAGGGGGCTGGAGCAAGGTACTTGCTTACTTTCATTGATGATTTTTCTAAGAAGGTTTCGGTCTATTTCTTGAAGCACAAAAATGAAGTATTTGTCACTGTCAAACAATGGAAGAATTTACTTAAGAAGTAGAGTGAGAAACAAATTAAAAGGTTGAGAACCGATAATGGGCTAGAGTTTTGTGTAGGTGACTTTAATGAGTTTTGTAAAAATGAAGGTATTACAAGACACCATATAGTTGTTAAAACACCCCAACATAATGGAGTGACAGAGCATATTAATAGAACCTTGTTAAAAAAGGTGAGGTATATGTTATCAAATGCAGGATTGGGAAAGGAGTTCTGGGCAGAAGCAGTTAACACAACAACCTTATTGGTGTATCGATCTCCTTGCACAATTATTGAGTGCTAGACTCCAGAAGAAGTCTGGTCAGGTAAACCTGTAGACTACTCAAATTTAAAAGTATTTGGATATCCTGCTTATGCACATGTAAATGAAGGAAAGTTGGAACCTAGTGCTAAGAAATGCATTTTTCTTGGGTATGGATCTGGAGTGAAGGGATACAGGTTGTGGTGTTCTGATCCAAAGTCTCTAAAATTTTTTATTAGCAGAGATGTTACTTTTGATGAATCTGCTATGTTGCATCCTAAGAAATAAGCTCTTGTTCATTGTGATGAAGGTCAAGAAAAATCTAGAGAGAATGTGGAGTTTAAAATTGCTGGTTCATCTTCAAACAAAGCACAATCCACTTCCATCCAGCTGCCTACTTTTACTGAAGGAGATGATGCTCAAGAGAATCAACAAGAAAAAGCGGTATAGCATTGCTAAGGATATACCAAGGAGGAATATTAGACAACCACAAAAGTATGGGCATGCTGAATTTGTTGCTTATGCATTGTCTGTTGCAGATACAATTGAAAATAGTGAGCCTACAACATATTCTGAAGCTGTTATTTCAATTGATTCTACAAAATGGTTGATTGTCATAAATGAGGAGATGGAATCTCTTCATAAAAATTAGACTTGGGAGCTTGTCAAGCCTAAAATAGAGAAGAAAATTGTTGGTTGCAAATGGTCTTCAAAAATAAGGAATCTACCTCAGGTGTTGAAGATGCTAGGTACAAGGCACGTGTTGCAAAGGGTTATAGTCAGGTACAAAGAATTGATTTTAATGATGTTTTCTCACCTGTTGTTAAGCATAGTTCTATTCGTGTCCTACTTGCTTTAGTTGCTATGCATGATTTGGAGTTGGAGCAACTTGATGTGAAAACAACATTCTTGCATGGTGAACTAGAAGAACAGATTTATATGCATCAACCTAAAGGGTTTGTTATTGAAGGTAAAGAGGACCATGTATGCTTGTTGAAGTCCCTATATAGTTTGAAACAGTCTCCTAGACAGTGATATAAAAGGTTTGATTCAGTCATGGCTAGTTTTGGATACTTCAGGTGTTAATATGACTATTGTGTTTATTTCAGAAAACTCTCTGATGGGTCATTCATATATTTGTTGCTTTATGTTGATGATATGTTGATTGCAGAAAAAGATAGAAATAAAGTCAATAGGTTGAAGGAACAATTAGTTTTGAATTTGAGATGAAGATTTGGAGTCAGCAAAGAAGATCCTTGGTATGGAGATCAAAAGGGATGGAAAAACAGGGAAGTTGTGGCTATCTTAACAGAAGTACACTGGAAAGGTATTGAATCGTTTTGACATGAAAGATGTCAAACCTGTAACTACTCCTCTTGCATCTCATTTTAGACTTGCTGCTCTATCACGTAAAACAGATGAAAATGTGGAGTACATGTCACGTGTCCCATACTCTAGTGCAGTTGGCTCCATTATGTATGCTATGGTTTGCACTCGTCCTGAAATTTCACAAACTGTCAGTGTGGGGAGCAGATATTTGTCATGTCCAAGTAAAGCTCATTGGGAAGCAGTGAAGTGGATACTTAGGTACTTGAAAGGGACCTCTAGTGTTTTTTTGGAGTTTGGGAGGAATGGTGATAGTTTATCTGGTTATGTTGATTTAGATTATGCAGGTGATCTTGACAAGAGGAGATCACTTACAGGCTATATATTTACTCTTGGAGGAAGTACGGTTAGTTGGAAAGCTACTTTACAAGCTACAGTTGCATTAGCTACTACTGAAGTAGAGTATATGGCAGTGACTAAGGCAATTAAAGAAGTTATTTGGCTTAGAGGTTTGTTGGAAGAACTCAGCATGGATCATAGGATGACTGTTGTCCATTGTGATAGTCAGAGTGCTATTCACTTGACTAAAGATCCAATGTATCATGAGAGGACAAAGCATATTGATGTTCGGTATCATTTCATAAAAGAGATAATTGCTCAAGGTAATATTCAAGTGTTGAAGATTGGTACTGAAGACAATCCAACTGATATGTTGACTAAGCCTTTGTGTATTGGTAAGTTCGAGCATTGCTTGAACTTACTTGGTGTTTGTCGTGTTTGAGTTCAGCCCTTTGGAAGGCTATTGGAGAAGATGAAGATATTAGCTATTTGTTTATTTATTGGAACAGAATTCAAGCCAAGGTGGAGATTTGTTAAGTTTGTCTCGAAATCTTGTCCCGTTTTGAAGATTACCCGATTCGACATATTTTGGTGGCGACCCGAATGAAAAGTTTTCTCAGATCTATGATGGAAGCAGAGGGTTTGGGCCAATAGGTCCAAGCCTGGAGCCCATCACTGATCTCGTATGGGGGTGCAGAGGCGTAGCCCCCACTGTATGGTTTGACTGGATCTACCGCGACCTGATGGGTCGACCCGCGATTTGGAGTATATATAATGTACTGTTGCTTGTTGAGAAAGTCATTATATTTTAGGGTTTTTCGAGCTAGGGTTTCAGGGTAAGTTTTCTCACTGCTACTTGGGTGTAATCTCTATTCTGAACAGTGAAACATCTTTTTCTTCGCCCAAGGACGTAGCACACCACTCTAGTGTGTGAACTTCGTTAAATATTTGTATTATGTGGATCTATTGTCTCTTTATTCTCGTGTTTCTTAGTGTTTGATCTAACAGATTCAACATGAAATGATCAATATCCTTCTTCCTTCCTTCTTCGTTCCTTCTTCCTTACCTAGGAGCATGAATTCCAGGCCTTGAACAACTCCCCTATCAAAACCATGGGAAGAATCAGGAAAGGCAGCCCAACTACAGTTGAGCAAGGAATGTGGACCACCTGTGTGGTTTCAGGGTTCATAGTAAAGATTTCTTCTTGGAAATTACCCAAAAATGAGTCTGTGATCAAAGCACCAATAACCAATATAACACCGATTACACTGAAGTTGGGAGAAGTATGAGCATCTGCTAAGGTAAACATGATGAGACCCACTACAAGAAGCAAAGCAAAAACATATTCCAATGCCGAATACTTTCATCTCAAACCTGGAATGAATGCACCCATTGCCATCATTGGAAATACCTATAGTCCCACAGCAACAAAAGAAGAGAAAAGGAAAAGGAGAAAACCCCCAAGAATCAAAGCAAACAGAAGACTAGTAAAATCTCAATAAAATTCCAATTGAACTAACCAATCGAACACTCTCTCCAATTCCTCCCTGCTCCATTTTCTAGTCTGCATAACTAGAAAGAACGAAATAATAATAATCATATATTCTGGATAAAATCTTTCATCAACAACCCTTCAAAGCCAACTGCAGAGATGCACCATCATAAAAAACCTAAAATAAAATTGTTATATCCATGCCCAAAAACCCGGGCTAATTTCAACTTTTGTACATGGGTGATGCAACCAAGTCACAACCACTAGTAACTTATGGATTTACCTGGCTCATTACATAGAAGGACTACAAACCATTGAAGGAGTTAAGGTATGTACTCTACCATTGAAGAGAATTTCCCCGAACCTTGTTAGTGAAATGGACCAAGAGGTGGAGCCCACACACCGAAAACACCTTGAGAAGGCCCCACTCAACTTAAGGAACCATTTCCTCACAAGGGTGACCAGTTCATCCTTCACCGGCTGATGGTCACCGGCTGATGGAACATCCACCGGTGAACACCCTCCGCTGAGAATACTGGCCGAAAATAGGTTAATTTGTCGTGGGACCTGGGTCTTCGTACCCATGCACATCAAACCACCCCCAATAGTTGAGACAACCTATTGGGGAATAGATTAATGTATCCGGACACCCAAAGGTGGGCCCGTTAGTGCCGAATAGCGGAATAACCCGGTATTAGGTAAAAACCCATTAATTCCCTAAACAACCCTTAGTGGAACTTAAGTGGCTATAAATAGGACTCTTACCATTTATTTCTTCTCCTACCCAAATAGAAACAAAGAAAGGGAGAAGAAGGAGGAGGAGAGGGAAGGCAAGGGAGGAGGAAGAAGAGGGAAGCAAAGGGAGCACCTATCATTGAAGGTAAGTTCCTCTCTCTACCATTTAGATAATTCTCTCTCTCTCTCTCATACCCCATTCTTGACCTAGGCTAGGTTGGGGAAAATCCTAATCAAAATCCCTCTACCCACATACCCAATCTACAAATTGAATGGGGGATTTTGGTGTGAGGGACCTAATCAAGCAAGTTAATCATTCACCATGGAGTGGGAAGGCATCTTACATGAAAAGCCCCAAATTTGGCAATCTAAAACCCTAGGATTTGGGAAGTTGCCAAGTCCTCTACAACTAGTTATCCCAAACCCAAAATTAGTTTGGAGAAAATAAAATTAAACACATGAATAATGGAATTGAGTGATCACACAAGCAATTGATGGTCACTACATGAACCCCTCCCCAACTGATATTCCTCAATTTAGGTTAACCTAGACTTGAAAAATGGGGATTTGAGTCTATCTTATGACTCTATGTAAATTAACCCACCAATTACACTAAACCTAAGATAGGTGTAGTGTGTGTGAGTTCCCCACATATAAACCCACTCTAAAAATCATAAAAACCTAAGCTATAAACTATGTAAAAGAGAAGAGAGAAAGAATAGAGTTGGGAAATGACACCCCACTGAACAACATGTACTCTCACCACCATACACAGGGGCCACAGGGCCTATAGGGCTGATATGGACAAGGAAACCCCGATTTTAACTTCACCGGCTGATGGTCACCAGCCAACTGGTGGGCAGTAACCACCAACTGGTGGGCAGTAACCATCCACCGGTGAACTCTGTAGATGTAATTTTGAGATTTTCAGACCTTGCAGATCCATCCACCAGTGAACCCACCAGCGGATGAGCATCCATCGGTGAGCATCCGTCGATGAAAATATTACAGGATTTGCATCCCTTTTGGATTTGTCCACCAGTGAACTCACCGGCGGATGATCATCCACCAGTAAGAATCCACCGATGAATCATTTTAAAGCTAATTTTTAATCCTTTTATTGGGGCACGGGTCCTAGTGTCCCACTCCTCTTTGAATAATCGAATAACCTAAAAATATTATTTATCCTAGGAGTAGAACCGAGAAGTGACGGGGGAACGCAATCTGAAACCATCAACTATCTACCGTCATCTAGGACTTGAGGTGAGGAGATTTTGTGTGCTTTTATGAAATGCTTGTATCATAATGCATATGTGGATGAGTTTTATCATTTTGCATATTATTAATATATTATTCCATATGTAAAGTGTTGATGTGGCATGAGAATGTGGATTATGATTGTGCATGTGTGTGTGTGTGACTGGGATGTAGGGTGGCCTTTGGTGGATGCCTACGACATTGTATGCCCAGGGTGTGTGTGCATGTGTATGTGGAGACTGGGGTGCCGGGTGGCTAATGGTTGGAGCCCGTGGCACTGCATGCTTAGGGTGAGTGTGTGTGTGTGTGACTGGGGTGCAGGGTGGCCAACGGTTGGTGCTGACGGTACTGCATGGTCATGGTGAGTGTGTGTGTGTGACTGGGGTACAAGGTGGTCAACGGTTGGTGCCGACGGCACTGCATGCTCAGGGTGATTGTGTGTGTGTGTGACTGGGGTGTAGGGTGGCCAACGGTTGGTGCCAGCGGCATTGCATACTTAGGGTGTGTGTGTAGGTGAGTGTGATTGAATTGTGTTGTGGTATATTAGAATGCATTGGGCTAGGATAACCACCCTGGTGCTACAACCCTTGCCAACAACGGTTTACATATTGGCTAATCCTCTCATCTGACGGTTCGTGGTTGGGGACGATTTTTGGTGACTGAGGTGTGCAGATGCCAGAGTCATGACAGACCCTCACGCAATATTTGATTCTATGATGGGTATACCCTACATGCGATGTTGGATTCGATGTAGTGGTATTATGGGAGGGTTATTAATTGGGGTTTACCGGGTAACGATGTGATTCTGAAGCCGACACGCTCTTGACTCAAAACTAGCTTGTATCCCTGGGGACTAATAACCTACATTCATGACTGGGGATAACACCTATGTTGTAGTAGCATTTATACCCCCCTTTGGACTTAGAAATTGTTGCTTAGAATTGCTTGATAATAAATAGATCATGTTATTGCATTCATATAGTTGCATTCATATTGATGTGGTCGGGCATGAATATTTATACTATTGTATTTTCTTAGATTGTCATGATTGCTTGTGTGTGCTACCCCCCTCACTGGGCTACGTGGAAGCTCAACCCCCGTTGTTGCCCCTTTTTAGATGTTGACTTAGGAAATCCTTTGGAAACTATGATCGAGGTTCCAGCTCTCCACGGAGGTGACCTCTGGGATGAGGAGCTGGTTGTGCATGAGGATAGATGAGTGTGCGATGATTGCATTTGGAGCATGCTGAGGATGGGAGTATCGTCTTCTATTTTTATTCATTTTGTACTTAACGGATGTAGCCCTATGAGGGCATAACTGTAATTATGATCCATATGTGAAAACATTTTTTTTTTGTAAATATGGTAAATATCAATAGAAATCACCAGTTGATAATTTTTTTTTATATTATAAGTATGTAATTTTAGAATTCATTTCATAATCTTATAAAATTAAAGTACTGCATCGTGGATCCTGGATGGATTGTGGACACGTGTGCATGTCCATGTCGCCAGCCTTCAGATGAGTGGAGGCGGGGTGTGACAAAAATCCCTTTCCTCTCATATTATCTAGTTCCAATGGTGAGATCACCCCTCTCCACCCCCATGAAAAGAAAAACCAAAACCTTTGGAACTCTTATGGTGAACTCTTTACAATCCCGTTAGACCTTGTTGCAGAATTAGTCTTACGAATGTAAATCAGCTAAATGATATCTCAATTTTTCAGATTTTTCAGTGATAATGCCCCCATTCTCAGAAACCCATAAAAAAACCAAGCTATAGAAACAAGTCTTGATGATTGTAAAAATAATGAACATAATTTTCTTGTTTCCGCCATGGCTGGAAAACCTGAGCTCTGCTCAGAGAGAGAGAGAGAGAGAGAGAGCTTTAAGTTTTGGTGATCTCTTTGGCCGTTCCAAGAGAAAGAAAGGGGAATAAGGTTTACAAGATGTCAAATACCCTATTGTTATGTTTAAAGTTCAATTTATTCTTTTAGCCTTCTTCACTTAAGTTCAATTAATCGATTCTACGTCTTTTACTCAGAATCGATTCTCAAAATGAAAAGCTTGCATGCTTCAAAAAAGGGACTCCAAAACCTTAAAATGTCTTGTTCATTTTAAAAAAAAAAAAAAATGAACGGAGTTTACCATACAATTTTTACCCATTTCTGTTCCAAAAAAACATTAGAAATATTTTTTGTCCCTTTCTTTTTTAGTGTATGTTGGTTTGCCAGGGTCTTTACCCTAGGCTAGCGTATACATTTTTCTTTTCTTTTGCTTATAATATTTAAAAAGTTTATATTTGTTAACCATATGCTGTCAGGATTGTACACATGAGCTTCATAATCAATTACTTTTATTAATACAAATTAGAATAAATAACACCCAACCATTTCATATAAAGCAAAAACAAATCAAACCATGTGAAGTACATTCTTGAACAGCTGCACGGTAGGAGCTAGTGTCAAACGGGGGGGGGGGCGGTGGAGATGTAGATCATAATAATTTGTTGACTGCGTAAAAGTCAACAGTGAAAGTTATTATGCCAGAAGGGTTAAACGGCGGGTAGAAATCGTCTGAAATTCTCATCTTGTACAATTCCATACAATTCCACCCTAAATGGCTGACACGTGTAAATATTCCATATTTATGGTTCAGATTAATCAACCATAATACAATGTTAATCAACCATAATACAACCATAATACAATCTGAACCGTAGATATGGAATATTTACACGTGTCAGCCATTTAGGGTGGAATTGTATGAAATTGTACAAGATGAGAATTTCAGACGATTTCTACCCTTAAATGGCCCATTATCCGTTAATAAAAAAATTATTGATAGATTGAAAGTCAACTTAAAAATATTATAATAACTGACCACTTCTTGACTATGGTTAGACCTAGATTTCAGTTTTGGAAATTTTGGGTGGGTGATCTTGCTGATGGTATAGCCCTCATTCCTTGTTCCTTCTCTGGTAGTCAGTGTAATTTTTTTCTTTCTTCTTTCTATTTTAACAAAAATGATCCCTTTTAGTGAAAAAAAAAAAAATGACCACTTCTTCTAGGACAAATGCAGGAAAGCTCTTTTGTTACAGGAGAATTAAGTCAACAAAGTGCTTAAACGCTCTAGGATGCATAGCTTGAATCCGATGAGAACTCCATTAACAACACACTTCATACTTTCATTGCTATATCACCACTATGTAATGAGGAGGAGGAATACGTCTTGTGTTCCTTATTTGAGTGCACTTGGGAGCATCATCTATGCCATGGTATGTACTCATCCTAGTATTTCATAGGATGTTGTTTTTATTCATTACATGGCCAATCTTGGCAAGGATTGTTCGCAGGTTGTGAAATGGATCATTCAGTATCTAGAGGTACTACTGATGTTGGCTTGGCATATGGAGGCAATGGCAACCAATCATATGTTGTTGGTTATGTTTCAGATTATGCTGGTGATCAGCATAAGAAGAGATCCTTGATAAGAAATGGTTTCAGTCTCACTAAAGGTAATATTAATTGGCAAGAATTCTTATCCGCAACAATAGAGGCAAAGTATATGGCGACAGCATAGGAAATAGAGAAGCCATCTAAGTTTGAGATTTGGTCTTTAAATTGAGACTAAAACAAGGTCCTACAGTTGTAATTTGTGGCAGTCAAAGTGCAAAAGATTTGACTAAAAAAATCAAACGTATCAAAGAAAACTAAACACATTGATGTAAGGAATCATTTTCTTCGGAAAGTCACTTCAAAGGG
>NW_024868979.1:16766-45440 GCF_013358625.1 Macadamia integrifolia
TAATACAAATTAGAATAAATAACACCCAACCATTTCATATAAAGCAAAAACAAATCAAACCATGTGAAGTACATTCTTGAACAGCTGCACGGTAGGAGCTAGTGTCAAACGTTTTTTTTTTTTTTTTTTGGGGGAAGGGGGAGATGTAGATCATAATAATTTGTTGACTGCATAAAAGTCAACAGTGAAAGTTATTATGCCAGAAGGGTTAAATGGCCCATTATCCGTTAATAAAAAAATTATTGATAGATTGAAAGTCAACTTAAAAATATTATAATAACTGACCACTTCTTGACTATGGTTAGACCTAGATTTCAGTTTTGGAAATTTTGGGTGGGTGATCTTGCTGATGGTATAGCCCTCATTCCTTGTTCCTTTTCTGGTAGTCAGTGTAATTTTTTTCTTTCTTCTTTCTATTTTAACAAAAATGATCCCTTTTAGTGAAAAAATAAAATGACCACTTCTTCTAGGACAAATGCAGGAAAGCTCTTTTGTTACAGGAGAATTAAGTCGACAAAGTGCTTAAACGCTCTGGGATGCATAGCTTAAATCCGATGAGAACTCCATTAACAACACACTTCATACTTTCATTGCTATATCACCACAATGTAATGAGGAGGAGGAATACGTCTTGTGTTCCTTATTTGAGTGCACTTGGGAGCATCATCTATGCCATGGTATGTACTCATCCTAGTATTTCATAGGATGTTGTTTTTATTCATTACATGGCCAATCTTGGCAAGGATTGTTCGCAGGTTGTGAAATGGATCATTCAGTATCTAGAGGTACTACTGATGTTGGCTTGGTATATGGAGGCAATGGCAACCAATCATATGTTGTTGGTTATGTGGATTCAGATTATGCTGGTGATCAGCATAAGAAGAGATCCTTGATAGGAAATGGTTTCACTCTCACTAAAGGTAATATTAATTGGCAAGAATTCTTATCCGCAACTATAGAGGCAAAGTATATGGCAACAGCATAGGAAATAGAGAAGCCATCTAAGTTTGAGATTTGGTCTTTAAATTGAGACTAAAACAAGGTCCTACAGTTGTATTTTGTGGCAGTCAGAGTGCAAAAAATTTGACTAAAAAAATCAAACGTATCAAAGAAAACTAAACACATTGATGTAAGGAATCATTTTCTTCGGAAAGTCACTTCAAAGGGATCTATAGCAGTGAAGAAGATAATCACAAAAGAAAATCCAATAGATATGTTGGCGAAGCCTATCCTTGTGGTCAAGTTCAAGCATGTCTTGGATTTGATTGGTGTTCGTAGTACCTGATGTGTGCCCAAGCTAGGCCATGTCCCATTTGCAGATCTAAGAAACATGGGGGCTTAAACCGTAAGACTTTTTATAACATGAATATTGCCCTTCTCGCTAAGAAAGCTTGGGATTTGTTGAATCCTTCTCAATCTTTATAGGGTACACTCATCAAATCCAAATTTTTTCCATATATTGATTTTCTCCATTCTTCCTGCCCTCCTTCTGTCTCTTGGGGCTTGAAATCTATAGACAAATCTTAATATCTTCTCCTCAAAAGCCTATTTTTTCAGGTTGAGGAAGGACATAATATCAACCCTTGGTTAGACAATTGGCTTCCTAGTTTTGACGTTTCATCTACTCATTTTCCTCTCTCTCGATGCCCCTTCTTTTGTAGCTGAAGTCATCAACCATACATCTCGCACTTGGAATTCTATCATCTCTCATTGATGGCTGAATGATATAGCTCTATATGTCTTATGTATCCCTCTTTCCATCAGGCCCTCGTCTGATTCTATTCTTTGGGAGTGTAATGCAAATGGTTCTTTTACTGTTGCATCTGCCTATCGTCTATCTCTCTCCCCTTCTTACTCTGATATCAATCCCATTTGGCAACATCTTTGGTATCTCCCCACAGCAACTAAAATTTGTTTCTTCCTTTGGAAAATCCTTTTATATCATCTTCCGCATAGAAGACTCCTTTCCTCTACAGGTCTTAATCTTCCTTCATCCTGCCCCTTTTACAATCATCATACCCTCATCACAGATCATATTTTCATAAATTGTTCTTTCACCTCCTCGATTTGATCTTAGCCTCCACATTTCCTTTTTCTCCTATTAGCATGACTACTAGTGAGTGGGTTGGGCATAAATTTTATCGCTGCAATCTCCCAAGCAAATTAAACAAAGAACGCTTGACTTTATGGCACAACTTCTTTGGCATATATGGCTCAGTTACAATGATTATATTCACAATCAAGCCTCTATGAATGCTGATGTAAAATTATTAGAAAAAGTCTTTTTTTTAGCATTTGATCAGATTGCTACTCTATAGTGGCAATTTCATTTGTGGTTTTGCAGAATTTATGGGAGTTACTTATGCTTATATTATTGAAGCACTTGCTAGCAGAATGGGACTTCAAATTGTACTCTCCAAGAATTTTTCTTATATTATAATCAAGAGTGATTGTTTACTAGTAGTTATGTTTGTTTCAAATTCTTGATCGTTTTGAAGATTGATCCGCTCTGACAAAATTTGGTTGCAACCTGAATGAGATTTTTTTTCCAAAGGCCTATGATGGTAGTAGAGGGCTTGGGTGATAGGCCCAAGCCTGGATCCAATAACTGATCTTGTATGTGGGTACAAGGCAAAGCCCCCACTGTACTATACAACTCAAGTAGCCGTGAATCGATGGATCAACATGATTGGAGGAGTATTTATGTGTATGATGTCTTGTTGTTTTTGTTACTGAGATAAGAGGTTTTTGTGTTAGGGTTTCTTGGTGAGTGTATTGGCTACGAGTTGGGTGTTCTTGAGAGATCTCTATTGTAATTTTTCTTCCAACATAGTGTGAATCATCTTCTTCTTCAATCGAGGTCGTATCACACCACATCAATGTGTGAATCTAGTTAAATCTCTGTGTTATCTTGTGCGAATTTGTTTGATTTATTCGTGTTTCTTGGTGTTTGTTTTAACATTAATGATCAACATTCTCAATGACATCAGCAATTCCATCCCTTGGAGGATTTTAGAAATAATTTCAAATTGTCTTAGTCTCAACCAACAATTAAGAGGTGTTATTTCAACATGCGTTTCATCAAGCCAATTTTTTGGTTTACCGTTTTGCATCCTTTGGTTATTCTCACTGATATTTTGTTATATGGAATCACTCACTCCCACTGCCACTCCCACTCCTCCTTTGCTTCCTTATCATTGTATTATGAGAGGTGTAATCTTCTCCTCCCTCGTGGAGTTGGTTATAAATAAATATCTCTTATTACCAAAAAAAAAATCCAATCATCTATTTTTCCAACAATTGTTATTATCACTTGAAAGAATTTCAAATGTGGCTTGTTTAACCTCATTTTAACAAACTGACTATCGGAAAAATTATAAACCACATGGATTAGCAACATGTCAAATTTGTCATCCCATCATGCTTAAAAGTTAAAATATGTACTTTTACCAGTTGATAGACTAGGCAGAAGTGAAATTTAAATAGTGTAGTTAACAATATCTCCACAAATTTTATTTATCAACTTCTTCTTCTTCTTTATTTATTTATTTATTTATGGCAAAAGTTTTTCTGGTCGGCAGAGTAGCTAACCATATAGCTGGTCGGGAGTCATCTCATCCTTTCAAAAGGGATCTCAAATTCATAGTCGTTCATTAATTTGTCTACCTAATACTAATACAGTAATACCAGTGATATACCTAGAAAACGTAAATCAAAATACATTTCCTTCCCCAAACAATCTCCTTTGTCTCTCACATCCTCCTCGATATCTCTCTCGCCTCCAACCACGAACCAGCCTAACTCGTGTCTCTCTTGTTTCCGGCAGAGCTTAGTTCCCTTCAAGTGACAGAGAATAGTGAGAAGAATGTCATGACAGCAATCTAGGTTGTTGGCTGGCGAATCATCCCCTTCCTTGAGACTTGAAAGTTTGGGACTGAGTTACTCAGAGCGCATTGAGAGAGAGAGAGAGAGAGAGAGAGAGAGAGAGACGAAGAAGGAAAGGAGCCAAATAAGATTTTTTCCGTATCACCGTTGTTGTCCGCGAACAACGATTGGTCGTTGCTTGCAGGTAATCTCCGCCTTTTAATATCTATGGTTTATGATTTTTTTATTTTCCCTTCTTTTTTTTCCATCAGTTATTGATTTTCCTTTTGCCCTCCATATTTGTTTTTTGATAGGTAAATTTCAATCTCAAACTCCCTAAATTCCTTCTTTCCTTTCTTCTGATCTGACTTTTCTCTTTGATTGTTCACTCCTATCATGCAAACAGGATTTTTTTTTTTTGGGGGGGGGTTAAAAATGCATGGTTATTTGATGGGTGTGCTAAATATTTGATTGGATGAATTGACAATCTTGGAGCTTCTTGGTTGAAATTGTCAAAAAATTGATTGTTGCTTTGATCTTAAAGAATCAAACTCGATTTGCCCCTTATTATTTCACTTTCTGCTTAAGCATCTGATGAGAGGGTGTATAGGTTCTCCATATTAATGTTGTTCTTTCTTAGTTAAATCCATTGATTCTTGTATCTTCTGTTCCTAGAGTTTGATTCATACTTCTTAGCTAAATTCAGTGATATGGAGACCTTGTCCTGGCAAAGTCACCAAACTACTTGCATGTGCTTTTGTCTTCTCTGGTATGGCGCTTGTTGGGTTAATACTTAGTAAAGCAGCAGATTATCTTGTTAAAAAACAAGAAATTTTATTAGTCACCACCTGCATCAAAAATCTGGAGAAAGGGAGATTTTCAAAGAGCTTGAAAACAACAGAGTTAAGTACAAGTTTTCTGTGACTCTAATCCTTCTTTTGTTGCTAATATAGGTTTGGACAATTTTGTTATACAAATTTGAGAAGTTTGATCTTGTTGATGGTTTCTATTGTAGTTGTTTTACTATCAAAACTTTAGGATATGGTGGTAGAGCTTTTCAACTGAAATGGGACACGTATTTGCTATGTTTTGGATATTGACAAGTACAATTTGCATAGCTCAGTTCTTTCTATACATAGCTGAGCCAAATACTAAATGGAGGCAACATTTGCTAGTCAAATGGGTTCTGAACCGGAGAATGACATACACAGATCTTGAGGCAGCTGATCTCAATGATGATGGGGTTGAGGAATGTTGAGTTTCCATTGCTTTGAACTCAAAATGAAAAACTTGCACTGAATTTTCTTCCCTCACGATTTCAGTTATACAATGGCTTCTTTATATTCTCTCATCTATCTCTTCTTAACTTTACATTCTCCAATAGATGGTTTAGTTTCTCTCTAATGTTCTTTTCCTTTGGTTCAGTTTCTTGATAATGTACATCATAGAATGAAATATGTTGCCAAACCAACCAATCAAATAATTGTTAGCTGATCATTCAGCACAATGACTACAAGTTTGAAATACAGAGTCGGACATGTCATTTTTAAAGGGCGGGCAGCAACCAGCATCATTAGTGAACCCACCTCAACCACCCAGCCAGTCCAACTAAGTTCAGTTGAGGGTTTAATATAGCAGTTTTATTCTTGAACATGAAAGAAAAGTGAGGAAATAACTGAACTCAATGCTTCTTAAAGCATCCTTCATAGCTGCCAAGACTTCTTCCTCTCCTACATTCCCTCTTGCTCTTTGGATATTTGACTATAACAAAGAGAAGCTTGAGAAGATTAATAGTAAGCTTCATAGTGTAGCTGCCCAAATTTATTTGTATAATTTATGTAGTGGCCAAAATTCAACTAAATTTCATAGAATTATTCTTGACATAAGACCTCTAAAGAACTACAGATAGATAAAGCGATACCCATAAACAACGCAAAATTTGTCCACTCACTGTTCACAGAACTGTTGCAAAATTTAGTCTTAAATAAAGCAGATATTAACCAAAATCAAATACGACCCAAAATATTTGTGTTGTCTCTGGTAGGGGTTCCACTGAAATTACAACTGGATAGCATACAATTTTAGTAAGGAAATGTATTCCAAACTGAAAAGGTGGTGGGGTGCAGGAAGAAAAGGTTCAAACCAGATAAATTACGCTTCATGAAGCTCTGTTTTCACATTCTCAAGGCCACCAATATCAAACTTTAAAAGCATTTCATTTTCCCTGTGTAAGATTTCCTATTAGGTGGGCTAGCATAGTCAAAGATTTGTTTCCAAAACCGGTTTAATGGTGTTGACTAAAGATGGAGTAAGCAGAAAGAATCCAATATTAATGTAAGTGATCTCTATGGAGATATTGGATTCTATTAGCACACCTTAATAGTATGAAATATTTATTACTATGTGTGGACCTAAGGTATTGTTTCCTTAATGGGGAGGAAACCATAATTTTATTGCAGGGTTGGTCCCTACCCTCACCCCTATATATAGTTATCACTGACCCATTAAGTGAGGCTAACGACCAAAAGCAAAAGGGAAAGAGGGTAGACCAGACCAACATTGATCGTGTTGTACGAGGAGGATACAAGAAGATATTGAGGAGTTCTTATTCTTCAGCCATGGATTCAGGTATGCCTAAAACTTGTCTTTGTAGTGTTATCGTGCATGCTTATCGATCGTCATGAATCGTTCCGTATTTATTTTCTTTCAATGGTATCAGAGCCTCGTTCATGAAAAATCGATCGGTTGTACCACCAGTAATAAAAATCAATTTTTCTCCTCGAGTCATTTTGTTTTGAAGAAACGAGAAAAGTAATATATTATATATTATATATTATTACTAAAAGACAAAACTTGTAAAGTTAAATTAAAGGAACCCACAAAGAAAAAAAATAATTCAAGAGTTCATGAGGAATTAGGATTCCGATCGGCGGACAATCGGATGGTCTTTCTGATTGTGGGCTTCACAAGATGGTCGGCGGTGGTGGAGGTGATGGTGGTGGTGCTGCCGGAGAGCAGCGGTGGGTGTCTTCGTTTTGACCACTGCTTGTTCTGGAGAAGAAGCTTTACGGTGTTAGGAGGATGATGAGGAAGGCAAAGGGTGGTAGCGCTAGTGGTAGGAGCAATGGGTTGTTCCCCAATTCCTTTTGCATAATCTCTTCTTGCTTAAAGACGATTTCCATGAATGCCAGTTCCATTGCTTCCACGGTTCGCTCCGCTGGTGCTTCTGTTGCTGCTTTTATTGCTTCTGAGGATCAGAAAGACCAGGTATTATGGGCCGGCTTTGACAAACTAGAGCTTGGTCAGTCTGTCCTCAAGCATGTTCTATTACTTGGTTACACCAATGGATTCCAAGTCCTTGATGTTGAGGATGTCTCCAATGCCAATGAACTGGTCTCGAAACGTGATGGTCTAGTTACCTTTCTTAGATGCAGCCCACGTATAGTGGTTGTTGGTCTTGCAACTCAAGTAAGCACTACATTGATCATATATTTACGTAAGAGAAATATTTATCATGAGACCCTGATTATTTAAATGTAAATAACATTTTTTGAGGTGGGGAGGGGGTAGCCGCTGGCTGTAAGTGCGAGCCACCGCCCTGGCTGAACCTATCCCCTTTTCTCTTCCGGACAAACCGTTGGCTGTAATCGGAGAGGGTGATTCCGCCATGGAGGAGGCCAAGTTTTTTTTTTTTTTCTTTTACCAAGTTTGGGTGTAGGGTTTTTATCAACAACCGCTGGGATACTTTGAGGGTTTCGTACATTGACCAATCCTAATATCAAGGTGGTGTGGAACTCGGTGGTCGAAGCCTATAGGATGGATGATATGTAAGAATAGCTTGCACCTTCCTGTTTGCTTGCCTTTTTTTTTTTCTTTCTTTTTATTGAGTGGGCCTAATTTGTTTGATCTGCTAGTTTATTTGCATTTGAGGTTGTTTTGTTGCTTCATATAAATGCTGACTTTTCTTGGTAGATTGAATTTTTGTTTTGGCGTGTTGTAAATAGATCCTTTTCTATACATAGGCCCTATGACATTTTCAAAAAAAAAAAAAAAATGATAGGAATAATTATCTTGTGTTTTAGGGATGGAAGAAGATTTTTCCCGATTCCCTTGTTTTAATTATATAATTAAAAAAAAAAAAAAAGGTTTATTGTTTCACTTAAACTGTTATGGGCTTAGACCCATGGGCATGATCTATTAGTATATATATATATATATATATATCAAATGGGATTTGTAAATTGGGTTCTCTTACGTTTTAAAATCCCATTCCGTTTAAATTTATGGTTCATACTAAAGTCTTTAAACAGTCATCACTAAGGTATTGTCTTTATTCAAACCAGTTTTGATCCGATTCAAAATGAAATGGTTTATTGACTCTTATGATGGGTATTTATTGTGCCACTTGAGAGGACGGAATACTGTAACACCTGAGATTACAAAATCTATAATCCCGTTATATTTTGTAGGATAAAATTTTGTCCTACTACAGTTGATAGATAAATCTAATATTGTCTATGTATTGATTTATTTATATGGCATAAACTTGTTGTTTTGTGATTTTCTTGAACCAACCCCAGTTATTTTGATGGGTTCTTCAATACTATATTGTCTGTGACATCTGGTCTATAGTCTATTTATGATAAAAGTAATTTTAATGGAAATGTCATTGAAGATAAAATACTATTGGTCAGCATAATGCCACTTTATCATGTACTTGGGATGTTGTGGATAATTACTTAACTAGTCAAACCAGTGGGAGGATGTAATTATATATTCTGAAATGTTGTTTATGGTTCGACCAGTGGATGTATGTTCAATATACTGGGTTGAATTTAAAACAAGAAAAATGAGACCTATATTTTGTGTTCCATAACTGTTTTGGAACAGCTATAGTGTTTTGTCTTTATTCTATAATGACTTCAGAATTATATTTCTGTTTATGCGTGTTTTTTGCATTGGTTTATCATTACTATGATATTAAAAAGTCATTTATGAATGACATAGGCAGAAAATTGATGGCATTTTATGTTTGCATGTCGTATTTGGAACACTCTATGATGAATAAATATATTGGAGTTAAATTGGGTGTAAGCTTTCGCACATGTTTAGCTGCAAAACGCATTTCTAGGGAACCATGAAAGGGTGATGTGGATTCCACCAAAGTGACGTATCTTATTCTTTCATGGTTTTCCCTAGGGTAGCATAGTAGGTGACATTTGCCTAAAGATGATGTCACCAAAATTAAAGAAAATGACAGTAACCTAAGGATTTTGATCCCAAAGGTAAGGGGATCTCAAAAGTTATTGTTCTTTTCACAGTTAATACAAGAAAATGAGAGGATCAGTGTATTCCTGTCTTAAAGGATAAGGATACAGTTTCAGATATAACTCTTGAGTGATATAGTCATTACAGTAAATGCACATAAATCTCACCAAGTTAAGCTTTCTTATTGGTGTGGTCTATTTAAATCGATTTTTGTGAAGATTCTTGTGGGTAGAGTTGGCATCTTAAAGATTAATATTAATGATGATACATATACTCACATTTGAGATGTTATGACACAAGATCATTCTACGTTGCTTCTACATGTTGATGGTTTATTAACTATTTTCAGCATAATTTTAATGAAATCCAATTTTTTTAAGTCTAATAATTGTATAGACCATAAACAGTTTATGCAAGTGGAATCAGAAATCGTTTAATTTTGATTTATTGAAATGACTTCTGAAATCTGTTTATACTGTTGACTATTTTGGCCTTGTTTATTCAACCCAACAATTAGATTTAGTTCTAATATGAACTGATATTGACTCTTATAAATGGTACTTTTATTAGGTCATCTAGTTCTACTATCTTATATTAGTGGGAGAATAAATTATTATCCTATTGAGGGTGATAGATATATCATACATGTTTTATTATATATACTACACTTGTCGTTTCATAAATTTTAAGTCAATCTGGGGTATTTTGATGTTATATTTATCATCTGTGACATCAAGTTTCATCACGAGACACATAATTATGAGTTTAACACCCATTTATGATTCAAAATATCACAAGTGCATTGTTTAAGTAATATTTCTTCGAATTTATATGTTATTTTTGTACTTGTGATAAAGTTCAATTTTATTGAAAATTGATCGAGATAAAACAGATATATTATATTTGAATGATTTAAATGAACTTATTGAAGTTTTAGTGACTTATTGGTATAAAGCTTATGAAGTTGTTTATACTTACTATGGATCTAAGCCAACATTACCTTTATTTGTTAAAGGCTTATTGTTATTTTAGCCTATAAGTTATTCAGTTCATATGCCCTATTAGCTAAATAAATTTTTTTTACTTAAAGAAATAATGGGGCTTTATTATGATTAACTTTAAAGTTTATGTGCTAATATTTGTGTTGGATATTAAAGTTATTTAGGTTGAAAGTTCATATTTGTATACAACTTTGTATATCTAATGAATTATGGATAAAGTAACATATTTCATATGTTTTTTTTTTTTTATCATGAATAAATGTTATGAACTTTCATATTTAGCATGTTGTCATTATAGAAAATGCCATATTTTTATTTTTATTTATTTATGGTAATGGCTGGAAGTACAAAACTATCATACTAAGAATGTACTCACTTTGATAACTGTTAAATTATGGTGTTACTATATTGACTATTAGGGTTCATAATGTGTTGCTTTTGTGAGCTTATGTTGAATATTTTATTAATTAAACACTGAAATAGCTTATCTTGTTTTTTGTACCCAAAAAATCTAAACCCACGGGCATTTGGTAGCAATCCAAGTCTATAGGTTTTCATAACTTCAGTGATTATGCTTCCACTTAGTGGGCTAGTTACTGAGATTGTGAAATTACTATTGACTATTCAGAATAGATTGCAGTCAAGGAGACCATATGGCGAATGATGTGTTCTTGCCACCACAGGTGAGTCTTCATTTGGTCGGTTTCGCTTAATAGTGTGAGGGTGACATTTTGGGCTTCATAGCTTTGGAGGTTCTTGTCTTGCCACCACAGGTGATGGAATCTTCAAAGTGGTATTGTTTCGAGTGTCTCGCCTTGCATGTGAAAGATTTCACTACGTATTGGGCGATCTTGCCACCACAAGTGTGACCCCGATGACGTCGGATCTTTCCTCAGTTTTTGTTTTCCTACAGTTATTGAAAATAATTCTGGGATAAATTTGATTAATAGCCCAATTAGTCAGATTTAATTATATTGTTGGAAAGTTTAATATGCCTTCTGTTCTTGCATATTATTTATTTTGGTAAATATGTATAATTATATTTGTCCGCTTTGACTTCTCAGCTATTTTCTGTTAAAAAGATTGAATGGTTCCAATTTTAAGGAATGGAACTAATCCTTTAATATTTCTCTGGCCATTATGATAATAAATTTTAATCTTAATTGATGAGCCTCCTAAGCCAGTGGTTGTTAATTATGTTCAAGCTAAGGTTCTTTATGAAAATAGGAGGAATCGAATAGGTTTATCTAAAGATCAGTGGGAGTAAGCTCATGAATCATAAATTTCTGTAGAACTATATTATTATAAATTGTTGACTCTATATCTAAACCATTAAGGATGTTCTGTGACAACTCCGCTGCGATTTGTTTCTGTCATAATCGTAAAAGTACTTCAGGCTCTAAACACATTGACATTAAGTAATTTTTTGTCAAAGAGAAAGTTCAAGAGTAAAAAATTACAATGGAACAGGTTGCTACAGAAAAACATGATTGCAGATCATCTTACTAAGGCTTGACTCCAAAAGTCTTTCAAGAGTATATCACTAATATGGGACTTGTTAGTTCTTTTGATGTATTTTATTAGTGGGAGCTTTGCTCATATATCCAGTTGCATCTGAGTTCAACATTATTATATTTATGAAACATCATTATTGTTCTCGAGAATATACATGTATTTTATTATGGCCATTTGTTTATGTGTATACACTTATTTATTTACCTCCTACAGAAAATTGAGGTTATATGTGGTGTATTTACCTCATTCGGTATCTGAGGTTCTAGTCAATACACACACATCCAGTCGTTAGCAAAGCCTTGTTTGATTGAAGTCTAATGCTAGTGTTGTGGGACATCCAGACCCAGTCCCAATGAGCTTCTTTGATTGAAGTTTGAGCGTTTGGGAGACGCTTGTAGTTAATGAGACCTTCGGTATCTATCTCATAGGGTTTATTTGATGATCACTATTGCATGTTATTTTCATACCACACTTTCATACTGTTCAGCCAAGTCGGTGATGTTATGAGCACTTTGATGTGTGTGGTTTCATATCGCTTTAGATGTAATGATCAATACGGTTGGGTGTTTGTAATTCTCATTCGGACAAAGGCATTTGGTTTAAGGTGCACTCCATTCGACACTGTTTTGTTTGTGGCCACATTCAATTTATCTAAATCGTAGAGTCGTTTTAAATAAATTTTAAAATCTAAAACTTGTGACATATGTTGCCCGAGTGGGAGATTGTAAGATTTCCTATTAGGTGGGCTAGCACAGTCAAAGATTTGTTTCCAAAATCGATTTAGTGGTGTTGACTAAAGATGGAGTAAGTAGAAAGAATCCAATATTAATGGTAAGTGATCTCTATGGAGATATTAGATTCTATTAGCACACCTTAATGGTATGAAATATTTATTACTATGTGTGAACCTAAGGTATTGTTTCCTTAATGGGGAGGAAACCCTAATTTTATTACAGGGTTGGTCCCTACCCTCACCCCTATATATAGTTATCACTAACCCATTAAGTGAGGCTAACGACCAAAAGCAAAAGGGAAAGAGTGTAAACCAGACCAACATTGATCGTATTGTACGAGGAGCATACAAGAAGATATTGAGGAGTTCTTATTCTTCAGCCATGGATTCAGGTATGCCTAAAACTTGTCTTTGTAGTGTTTATCCTGCATGCTTATCGATCTTCATGAATCGTTCCGTATTTATTTTCTTTCACCCTGCACTCCCCATTTTTGCTGCCATCTCTGTCTCTCTCACATTCAGCATCCTATCACGATCACTATGGAATGTCTTACAAAATAGCAATTCAACATGATTCTAAAAACCATGCATAAATCAAATGCTCTAGATTCATTTGTAAAAGCATTCCATTAGGAAATGATCATCCATTGTCTCTGATCTTGAAGCAAAAGGGAAAAAGAAAGAAAGAACACTACTTACTATAACAGTTAGCCTTGAGATTTGAGAAATTAGAAGATTCACATGCTAACCCAAGTTCTGCATAATGTATTGGTTCATAAATGATGATTTAAGAAGGGGAAATCAATTTCTACAGCTCTGAAATCAAAAACAGAGTAACTATTCCAGTTTTTCTTTGCAAAGCTGACAGATACATATAACAAGGTAAAACTAACAACAGAAATGGAAAAAAAAATATCAAAAAAACACGAAACTGAAGAAAGCAAGAAAACAAAAGGAACCCATGAAGCTAAAGTTGGATACTTGAATCCAGATATTTATTTACCAAAAAAAAATCCAGATATTTTATTTTTAGTATTCTTTCATGCATTCATATACGTATTTTTGCCTGTTTATCTAGGAGCATCTTGATATATACTCAAATGGTCTTTATGTGTTATGTTTTAGATATTTTGGAAGAAAATTCCTGAGATTAAGAAGTGTTTTATAGACAATTGGAGTGGAAGAGGTAGGAAGAAGCAGGGTGGAAGAAAAGTAGAAGAGAAAGAAAGTGAGAGAGAGTAATGGAAGATCTGGAGAGGGAGCTACTTCTCAGGCCACGCTGCAGTCCAATCTCTTTCTTTTCTTTAAGAACAAAGCAAAAGGAAGAAAGATCATGAAACTACCCTACTGCTACTGAGTATTGTCCTTGGATCTTTGTGCCAACAAAAGTGATTTTTTTTTTTTTTTAATCTAACTGTAATATGTCTTATGGTTTGGATCCTTGAAAAAACTTTCTGCCGTATTTTTCTCTCTAGTTTTAAGTCTATGATGCTAGTGGAGAATTTTGATGACATTTTAAATAGCTTGTAAAATTCTGAAGGAAATACCTTCATTTTTTACTATTTTGAAGCCACGGAAGCATTATTCACTTTGCCAGCCCCCATCTTCTCTGATGCAATTGGCATATAGGTAGGTTTGCTGTAGGAAGCTGCTATAGCTTGCAAGAAGATCATGAAACTGCTCTGAAAAATTTTCAGCGTGCTGTTAATCTCAACTCAAAATTTTCATATGTCCATACCCTATGTGGCCATGAGAAAGGGCTTTCAATGGACACAACATTCATCGATGATTAATCTCTATGAGAGATGTCCGTCCTTTTCCATGGATATGTACACTTTCATTTTTGTGAGAGAAATATGAATGATTATTTTTATATTGTTGTAAAATGCAGCAGTTAGTGTGCTAACCAAAATTTACTTTCGTGAAACAGATTTTGCTGAAATGTGGGTACTTTGTATTCTTGTTTTCATTCTGTATGTTGTATTCCTTAGCCGACTTGGGATGACAACTTCTTTGGCGTTGCCAAAATAGCTAGAGAAGGCAATATGAGTGCTTCACTTTTTTTTGGAGGTGTGGTTTGAGGACTGGAAGAGCAGTGAAGACATGAACGCTGTTGATGCAGGTATCGTCATAAATTTATGTCTTCCAGTGTTCTCAAACAATTCTCATGTTGTCTGTACTCTATAAACAAACCTTGAGATCCAACTCTCAACACCAGTGATAATGTTTTACATGTTCACTCTGTTCAATGAATATTATTACAATAAAGTCTTGATTTCACCATATCCCATGTCAATTAGTATTCTTTTTCAAGAGTCATTGTCATGTTCACTGTATATTCTGTAATTGATGTGTCTTCTTTTTTTCTTTTCTTGTTTTTTTTATTAAAAATATTGTGACTTTTGTTTTTGCCACTTGTCACATGAATTGACGAGTCGAAAATGTTGGTCAAATGACTAGACTTGTGTGGATCATATGATGATGCCTTATTTAGTATCTATATTTTTTTTTTCAAAGTAAATACAAGGATTTTCATTACAAAAGATTTGACTTGGTTTATTTAATTTTTTTTGCTACCTGTTACAAGCGCCAACATGTCGTAGGAGAATTGATCCAAATGCCAACCTAAATGGATCTTAGGTTTTCTCCTCTATGATCTCATTAAAATTAAATAAATATTAAACACCAATTGAGTTTTTTAGGAAAGCATTGACATTTTTTTTTTTTGCCATCTTTCACATAAGCTGATGTGTCGAAAATGTTTATTGACCAAATGCGTTGATCAAAATGGATTTGATGTTGCCTTCGTCATAATTACAGATACAATTTTATGAAATGTTTTTGCTTCATAAGAATAACCGTTTATTACTTTTCTACAAAATCAAGTGTTTACATGGAAAAAGCAATGCCAACAAACAAATACAAGCTTTGTAAGACTGGACAAATTCTTCCCAAATCAATCAAACATATGCAAAGAGTTGAGGCCACCTTAAGAAAATAAAATATAGGGAGAAATCAATAATTAAATTTTTTGGCCAACAGTCACATGAGTTGCCTTGTTAATAAAATTTATTGACCAAATGCCTTGACCTGAGTGGATCATATGATGAATTTTTAAGTGTAATCAATTTAACCTGGAGTATCCTTTTCCTAAATTTTGAAATTTTCATTTATAATTTCACCACACACTACTATACTGGACAACACATGGCTCTTGTGACAAGTGACAAAAAATAAGAGAGATATCACGGTTTTTCTATTAAAAAAAGAATGTGTCTATTGCTTATTTTAATTTAAAAGAGATGATAGAAGAGGCAACTTAAGATCCGTTTAGGTTGTCATTTGGATCAATTCTCCTAGTTGACATATCCACGCTTGTGACAAGTGGCAAACAAAAAATCCAATGTACCAGGTGATCAATTTGTTTGCAATAAAAAAAAAATCCACTGATTTTGTTAACTATTTAAAAAGTTAACAAAGATAATAGATGCGGCATAACTTTATAATCCCTGCCTCCTTTATAATCCTAATTAACTTTATGAAAATAAATATATCGATGGTTATTTATTTATTTATTTTTTTCACATGCATTGACATGTCAACAAGGGGAACTAAACAAAATACCAACTAGAGTGGCTCTTATGATGCCTTTTCTATAACCCCAAGGGGGTAGCCGAGTTGGCAAGGGACCTTTTCCTAAGGAAGCGTTTGGTTCTGAGTTCGACTCCTCTTACCTCCTTGGGGCCACTCACAGGGGGTGTTTAGTACTCTTCACTGCTTTCGGTGAAAGTTGAATGGTTTTCATTCAACCCCGGTATGACTCGAGTGGTTGTTGGGTCAATATGGGTCTGCGGGACTAGTCAGGGCAAAGACTTGGATACCTATCGTTAGCAAAAAAAAAAAGATACCTTGTTTATTATCTAGGACAAAGAAAAGAATGTAAGGCAAGGTGTCCTACACGCTATAGGCTCAGAGACACTTTTACCAAGAATATATATAATAAGCACCAATGGGTTTTCTTATGGAAAAAGGTTACACCTTTTTTTTTTTTTTTTTTTTACATGGATCGACGAGTCGACAAGGGGAGAGATCTAAATGTCCCGACCTGAATGGATCTGAAAATTAGTCATTAGAAAATTCAACGAGTCTTGATGGATTCGAACCATCATCTCTTAGGGAATCTAATGTAAGACTAGGTTTGACAAGTCAAACTAGACCCAAACAACAGGATCTTGTAAACCAAAGAACAACCAAGAACCCAATATACTAGCAATAATAAATCAGCAAAAGCAATAATAAATCAGCAGTCCATCGATCTCAGTCCAGCAGTATTGATTAGGACAGAACAACAGTAATTAAATAAACATAACCAGGAGCTTCATATGACTCTTAGAGGTCCGAATCAACAAGAATAATGATCCACAGTCCTAAGACAACAGTATATTAATAAATCTGAGACTGCAGGTTCTGGAGACTTGCAATCGATCCCAATAGCTTCAGAAAAGTCTATAGCAGAATATTAGATAGCATATTATAAACTCAGATCACCAGTTAAAAGGTCCAATCCATTGGAGAGTAAGGGCAGCATTCAACCTCCACATCCAACACAGATCAGACAGCAGTTCTGGGCAAAAACTCCAATCGGCTAGAATAGAAATAATTTCTATAACTAACAACTCCCTGGTCAGATTACTCTAAAAATTGGATCGAGTCTTCCATACAGCAAGGGTAACACTCGACCAGAAACTCAAAGCCATCGGGTGGCTAGAACTCCAAATAGACTAGGTCGACAGAATAGGAAACAAAGAGCTTAACCTAGAAATTTCTGCAGAAAAATTCAGATTACTTACCTGTTCTGCTGGAGAAGATAATCCACTAAAGAAAACCAGAAAATAATAGCAACCCACTCGGACTTCTCGCCGCAGAGCGTCGATTGGATCAAACACCAATCCCTTGACCTTGATCAAACACAAGGAACCACCATTGATACCCAGCGGCAGCAACAAGAGAGTTTTTTTTATAAATTCAAATCGTCTCTCTATGATAAGAGCTCTCCTTTATTTATAATAATGATGGGAGAGGGTTTACAAGTAATAGTAACTCAGAGTTACTAAATCTGAGTTACTAAAAATTGATTACAAGAAGTTACTAAAAACTGGAAATTAGAATCTAATGAAAATAGAAACTAGTCTAGACAGAAATTAGAAACTAACAATGACTTGAAATTAAAAACTAATTTAGGTACTGAAATTAGAAATTAAATAACCTCATCTAAAAAGGAAACTAAAGAAAAATGAAACAAATCACTGAATCCCGTATGCAACCTTAGAACCCCTAGTTTAGACCCATAAAAGTAGCCCAATACACTCCAAACCACATGGACTGAAGGCCCAACACGTATACAACCCAACCCTAAGCTTATTCCTAATAAAACAAGCCTAGTTTGGTGAAGAATCTGCATCAGAATCCCTAAGTGCTCTACCTGTTTGAGCTAAAGACTCTGGATAGCAGTGGTGAAATTTGTAGTGTAATTTTATTCATTGCATTGTATAAAACCAAATTATGTCTCTGCATCCACGATCTATGTTCCAAGTAAGGAATAACAGTAAAACATTCATGATCTATTCATCTATTGAATGGATTCATCCAGTATTCGACTCCCTTGAGTTAAAACCTATTGAAATTAAAATTATCAATTCCAAATGCAACCACGCATGATACATCTCATAAAGAAAGTTTAAGACAACCTCTTTTATCAACAAACTGCAAAGGGCATGCCTTAGGAAATTCTGATTTGTTTGTATTTCGTTTGTTGAGAAAAGGCCAAGCATTTCAGGCTTCTTCAGTTCATCTGCCCTTACCATAGACCAGTTCATCATGTGAACTCAAAGTAAGAACATAGCTAAAATTGAGAATCCAAAATTAATTCAAATGCCTTGACTAAAATATGAAAACAAATAAAAACATTTCATTTGGTGGGAGATTCAATAAGATTTAGCACAATTTAGTGACCACTTCATACTACAAAAAAATCAAAAAAGCCAATTGTATAACTGAATATAGCTTTACTTTCTTCACATCTTTCATTTTACATGGGAAAATGAGTTATTTCTTCACAACACAGGATCCTGGAAAGTGGCTTACAGATACTTCACCAATCATTACACAATTTTGCATTCCTAAACTCTCCACACAGGCGTGAATCAAGCCCTGTTTGAGATGATTGAGCAAGCTCTAAATTAGACACTGATAATGTCCCAGACTGATCAAAAGCAAGATTCTCAAACTCTTCCAATACAAGTACTACATCTTCTTGTTTGAACTTCCCTATCTCTTTGAGCATATATATGACAAATTCTACAGCACTGTCAAGAAATTGAACTAAAGAAAAAAGAACATTAGAGAGAAACTAAACCATCTATAGGAGAATGTAAAGTTTAGAAGAGATAGATGAAAGAATATAAAGAAATCATTGTATAACTGAAATCATGATGGAAGAAAATCCAGTGCAGGTTTTTTTTATTCAAAGCAATGGAAACTCAACATACCTCTACCCCATCATCATCGAGATCAGCTGCCTCAAGAACTATGTATGTCATTCTCCGGTTAAGAACTCATTTGACTAGCAAATGTTGTTTTCAAGCTCTGTTCAATATTTAGCTTAGCTAAGTATAGCAAGAACTGAGCTATGCAAATGATACTTGTCAATATCCAAAACACAGCAAATACACAACCCATTTCTGTAGCTCTAATCACCATATCCTAAAGTTGTGATAGTAGAACAAATGCAATGGAAAGCATCAACAAGATCCAATTTCTCAACTTTGTACAAAAAGATTGCCCCAACCAATATTAGCAACAAAAGAAGGATCAGAGTCACAACAAACTTGTATTTCACTCTGATGTTTTCAAGCTCTTGGAAAATCTCCCTTTCTCCTAGCTTTTTTATGCAAGTGGAGGGCTTTAACTAACAAAATTTATTGTCTTCCTACAAGATAATCTGCTGCTTACTAAGTATTAACCCAACAGGAGTCATACGAGAGAAGACAAAAAGCACATCCAAGTAGTTCGGTGACTTTTCTATTTGGGACAAGGTCTCCATATCAATGAATTTAGCTAAGAATTATGAATCAAACACTAGGAACAGAGGATACAAGCATCAATGAATTTAACCAAGAAATAACTACATTGATATGGAGAACCTATACACCCTCTCATCAGATGCTTAAACAGAAAATGAAAATATACGTGGAAAATCAAGCTTAATTCTTTAAGATCAAAGCAACACCCAATTTTCTGACAATTTCAACCCAAGAACTTCAAGATTGTCAAGTAATCACCCAATCAAATATCCACGCATTTAACTGGAAAAAAAAAAACTCAAGTTTGCGTGATAGGAGTGAACAATCAAATGATAAGTCAGCTTAGAAGAAAGCAAAGAATAAATTTAGGGAGTTTGAGATTAAAATGTAGATATCAAGAACCAAATATAGAGGGAAAAAGGAAAATCAATAACTACTGGGAAAAAAAAAGGGAAGGGAAAACCAAAAATTGTAAACCCTAGATGATAAGAGGCAGAGATTACCTGCAAGCAACGACCAATGGTGGCTCGTGGACAGCAACGGTAATGTCAAAAATCTTATCCGGCTCCTCTCTCTCTCACTCAGTGCGCTTTGAATAACTCAGTCCCAATACTTCAATCTCAAGGAAGGGGATAATTCTCTGGCCAACGACGAGAGCTGCTGGAGCAAGGGAAGAAAAACCTGCGGGAACTGAGGTCAGGGAGGAAATGGGGTTTTTGAGAGGAAAAGAGGGTCCTGATGTTTCGATTTCTTCACTTTCCACCACATGTATATATAGACTACGTAATTGTATTTCATAATATTGTATATTGTTTTATTCTAAATCAACACATCATATCTGTGTGTTTCAGATCCTATGGTGGCAAAGAAACCCCTCAAGAGATTCCTCGATGGGGTTACCGACAAGAAAACCCCAACCCTTTATTTATTTATTAATATTATTATTATTATTAGTTACGTTTTTTTTTCAGAAATTTTAGTTATCAACTAAACTTGCACAATATGGCGGTTATAAGGACTTGAACCTAAGGTGATCTAAGTTTACCGGCCCAGTTCAATTACCGTAAGTATTTGGTAATAGGTTCCTAACCCAAGGCATTAACAACCCACCATCTGGGCCCATATTGTCAAAAAGCTTAAAATGGCTGAGAAAACGCGAGAACGTTCACGAAAACCCGAAGAATTCGTGATGTTGTTATCCAGTGAATCAGTGATGGATAAGTATTTGGGTGGTTTGGGCTCCTACATTAACCCATTTAAAACCCACAGTCTGGGCCCAGATTGTCATTTTCTTCAAATGGCTGCTGAGAAAGTCTGAGAAAGTGTTAGAATGTTCACGAACAATCCAAGAAAGGAAAATCAAGAAAACAACCAGATTCTCCGTCATCTCCTTTTTCAAAAAATCTTAGGGTGACTTAACCCCAAGTGAAGAAAAACCCGGAAAGTACTGGAATCCTCCCTCCCCTGTTCTGTAAATACAGGACTGACATCCTTCCTCCACAACGTTCAGGAAGTTTTACACCAAGCATTAATCAATCTATCTGTACAAGAAGAGTTCTCCGCAATTAGTGTCGATCCTAAACAAAGCCTAAATCAGTAGCAATGTCGCTTATTCCAAGCTTCTTTGGTGGCCGACGAACCATTTCCCATCCATTCTCAATGGATATCTGGGATCCATTCAACGACTTCCCATTCTCAACCTCCCTATCTATTCCTCGCACCCAATTCTCCAATGAAACAGCTGCATTTGTCAATGCACGTATCGATTGGAAGGAGACCCCACAAGCCCATATCTTCAAAGCTGATCTTCCTGGGCTCAACAAGGAAGAAGTGAAGGTCGAGGTTGAAGAAGGCGGAGTCCTCCAGATCAGTGGAGAAAGAAGCAAAGAGCAGGAAGAGAAGAGTGATCAGTGGCACCGGGCTGAGCGTAGCAGTGGCAAATTCCTGCGCAGGTTCAGGTTGCCTGAGAATGCCAGGATAGATCAGGTGAAGGCTGCCATGGACAACGGTGTCCTCACTGTCACGGTGCCCAAGGAAGAAGTGAAGAAGCCAGATGTCAAGGCCATTGAGATCTCTGGCTAGAAGGTATCCTGTTGCACACCCTGATGCGATTAATTATTGGATTTATAAACTAATATATGAAGAGATATCTAATAATGATCTTTGGGGAGTTTCTTGTTGTAACTTCGAGTTTCTGCTTTGTAGAGAGAATGTTTAATACAGAAATACAAAAGTTCTGACAAATTTGATTTCATTGAAAAATTCCATTTTCAGTTGTCTTTTAATGTTTTCCTTCACTGAAATAAGAAAAAGTTTATTTTTGTTAATCATATTGAACATTGTGTTGATCAGATTAATATTCAATCAGTTGTATCAAAACAATTTTGTACAGTCTTCAACAGGCGAACGTTAGGTGGGTAAGATGGAGGATGGAGATCATAATAATTTGTTGACCAATTGAAAAGCATGGTGAAAGTTATTATGCCAAAACGGCTAAATGGAAGATAACATCTCTCGTGGTGAGGGTGGGCTTTGCGCATTACAGTTTTTGTTTTTTTTTTTTTTTTTTTTTTTTTTTTTTTTTTCAGTTAGTTCGTTAAGGACAAACAAAAAGTTACATAGAAGGATGACTAATGTCTACCCTATACAGACTACCTAAGTTCTGTAAGTACAGCAAAGCGGCATTGGAAGCCCTACAATTACATAAAAACTTAATATGCCCATACTTAGCATAAAGATCCCAAAATAACCCAATACTATAATAAGGCCAAGTACCATTAGAAGGCGTCGGATGAAGCTAAAGTAACTCTCTAGAAGAGAACTAGACTTCAGAGATAGTTCAACCCTTAGCATCCACAATCTTTAAACCATACAAAACCCCAGTGGTCTTCTATTTCTTCCAATGTTGTAGAAGGAGAAGATCCATGCATAGTGATCTAAAATCTACCTTGCAAGAGAACACCACATACTTACAGTTGCATCAATTGCACCTTTAATGCATCTTTTGCAACACAAGAAAGCTCTTCTTATCATAAAGAGAAGCAAGTTGACAAAGTGCTTGAATGCTTTAGGATGTAGAGCTCAAATCCGGTGAGTACTTCAGTAACAACATATTTTAAAATTCCAGTATAGCATGTCACCATGGTGTAGTGAGGAGGAACACATGCCTTATGTTCATTATTTGGGTGCAGTTGAGAGCATCATGCATGCTATGGTATACACTCATCCAAATATTTCACAAAATGTTAGTGTTGTTATTCTTTACATAACCAATCTCGGCAATGGTTGAATTAATATGCCCATACTTAGCTTCAACTTCTAAAACAAATGGAAGAAGAAGAAAGCCAACAAGAGTAACACTCTTAAGGGCAAGGGTGGGAAGATACAACAGAAGAAAGAAGAACCTAAGGGTATATGTTTCTTTTATAAGAAAGAGGGCCACTGGAAGAGGAACTGTCATGCATACCAAGAAAGAAGAACCTAAGGGTATATGCTTCTTTTATAAGAAAGAGGGCCACTGGAAGAGGAACTGTCATGCATACCTGGTTGCTTTAAATGGGTTAGATGAAATTCCTAAATAAGGTAATTTTACTACTCTTGTCATTTATGAGTCAAGTTTATCTATTGAACAATCCAACTCATGGTTGCTGGATACTGAATCCACTGTCCACATCTGCAATATGTTGCAGGGGTTCAAGACGACAAGAAGACTTGACAAAAATGAAGTGCGGCTAAGGATGGGCAATGGAGTTGAAGCTATGGCAATGGCTGTTGGAGACTTTAGTTTAAAATTTGATTCTAATACTATATTATTAAAGGATTGTTATCATGTTCTTTCTTTTAAAAGGAACATTATCTCTGTCTCTAAGTTTCTTAAAGACGGTAATGCTTTTACCTTTAATACTGTTCTCACCATTCGTTTGAATAATAAATTTATTATTTCTGGATATATGCAAAATGTTTTGTATTTTCTAGATTCCCTTGAAAAAAATGAATGAGGTTTCAAATATTGATTTGAAACGTAAAAGAGCTTCAGTGAGTTTTACATACCTATGGCATCTCAGGTTAGGTCATGTTAACTTGGAAAGGATTAACAGGTTACTTAAGGATGGACCACTAGAAAGTCTAAAGGTCGAACCTTATCCAACTTGTGAATCGTGCCTACAAGGTAAGATGACCAAGAAGCCATTTAGCAATAAAGGCAAGAGAGCCAATGGTTTGTTAGAACTTATACACACTGATGTGTGTGGATCCATGAACATTCAGGCGAGATATGGTTTTGAATACTTTGTTACATTTACTAATGATTACTCTAGATATGGCTATATCTACTTAATGCGTAAAAAGTCTGAAACCTTTGAAAAGTTCAAAGAATTTCAGGCAGAAGTCAAAAGACAATTAGATAAACGCATTAAGTCCCTTTGATCAGATTGAGGAGGAGAATACTTGTTAGATGAGTTCAAAGGATATCTCACTTCTGAAGGGATTGTCTCACAATTGACAAATCCTGGTATGCCACAACAAAATAGTGTATCTGATAGATGCAACAGGACCTTGTTAGACATGGTCAGGACTATGCTCACTTTCAGTGAGTTGCCTTTATCCTTCTGGGGTGTTGCTCTGGAAACTACAATTTATATTCTGAATAGGGTCCCATCTAAATCTGTATCTAAAACCCCACTTGAGTTGTGGTATGGGTGCAAGCCTAGCCTAAATCATTTTAAGGTTTGGGGTTGTCCTGCGCATGTACGCAAGCAACAAACAGATAAGTTGGAACCTCGCACTTCTAGATGCTATTTCTTGGGATACTCTATGGGCACGATTGGTTACTACTTCTATAACTCCACTGACCAAAAGATATTCATAAATAAACATGTTACTTTTATTGAGGAAGACCTTAGCTCTGAAAGACCTAAACATGTAGTTATAGAAGAAGAGTCTTCTATGCCTGTGTCATGTGCACCTACAGTCGAACCAGTTAACATAAACCCTATACCTACTAGCACTCAAGAGCGTCAATGTAGTGGGAGGTCTATCAGACCACCCGAACATTTCACTGTTCTTACTGAAGAAGATAAGACTATGAAAGAATTCCATATGGTCTCCACTGAAATGGATGATGATCCGTACACTTATTCAGAGGCACTCAAAGATGTTGATGCAAATAAGTGGTTGGAAACTATGCGCTCTGAAATCGAATCAATGTACGGAAACCAAGTCTGGACTCTTGTAGATCCACCACAAGGCATCAAGCCCATCATTGGATGTAAGTGGATCTTCAAGAGGAAGAGAGGCGCGAATGGGTGTGTTGAAAGATTCAAAGCAAGACTAGTAGCTAAAGGTTATACCCAACAGGAGGATATAGATTATGAAGAAACTTTTTCTCAAGTAGCGATGATAAAATCAATTAGGATTTTGTTAGCAATCGCAGCACACTTTGATTATAAAATTTGGCAGATGGATGTACAAACTGCACTTCTTAATGGATTAAAAAGATCATCAACATGGGATCCACTACCTTTAATTGAGGAATATCAAGGAGAGAGAATGTCCGTACTTGATCGGACTAAAATTTGGTATCAGTGTCGTTTTTGTAAATTGTTTATAAAATTATTTTTAATATAAAAAAATAATAATATTTTATTTATTAAATATTATTTGAAATATTTTTTCGACATCGTATCATGTTCATAGAATCTCTGAAACAGACATGTACAATGAGTTGGGGTTAGACAGTATTAAATTACATGCTTTAAAGCTCATTATGGGATATTAGAAAAGTAGAAGGTATTATGTGCAAATTAAAAAGTTAATATTGCATGAGAAGATTTTAGAACATTAAATGGTTAATTATTTTTTTTTTATTTATGATAGTGGATAAAATATAATTTGAATATATTTGTCACCCATAATAAGAAAGTTACCAATCCCTTTTAGATTCTATATCTTCCCACTTTAGAAGCAAAGTAGTTATTCAATTTGGAAACTATTCTGTACTACTAAGATTTGGCATTCTTTGTTTAGGAAACAAAGATTTGACCAAAAGAGAAAACCCTAAAACAAGTTTTGTTATATAAGGGACAAAGGAGAAAGAGATTTAGTTTTTTAGAACTTCGTCTCCTCTCTCCCATGTTTTCTCTCTCCTTTCCTTCTCTCCTTTGTGAGTGAGTGTGTGTAAAAAAGAAAACTTTAATGGTGGATTGTTCTTCTCCAATTGAACGTGGATCATAGTTTCAAAGAATTGAGATCGACCCCTATGGTTGTTCAAGTGTTGAAGACTATTATCTGGAGGAGGAACTTCAATTGTGGTTCTAAGATAAACCCTTTCATTCCCATGTGATTAATTTTTGTACAGTGATTTCGAACGCAAGAGACCCCAATCCGATCCCTTCCGTTGCGTGATTGGGTTTCTGCCTATAGAGACACCATCGTCCATCCCGAAGCAAGTTTTTCTTTTAACACCCAAAAATTTAAGTTAATTTCTATGGGTTTAATCATTAATGGTTAGAAGTTAGAACTAATGATATGTTTGTTTATCTTTAATTTGAAGGTTGTCGTTGCTATCCGCAATAAGTACAGACTTTTCCAGTGTGGCCCTGTGTGGCACTGATGGTTGTTGCGGTTAAAGACACAAGAAGGTTCCCATCAATATATTGAATAAAAGACTACATGTAATTCTTGCTTTCTTTGCAACTTAGAGTAGAATGTTAGATACCCATCCGTGGGTCGTCGAGATGGTTAGGGTGAATTGGGGATTATGTGGATAGGAGCACAGTCCCAAGTTCGATTCCCCATCTATGCATCACTGATTTAAGTGAAGACCAGAGACCGTGACGATAAAAGAATATTAAATGAAATTTGAGAATAAATGTAATGGATAGTGAAGGTTTGTATTGTGTAGGATGTCTCTTTTCTTTTTTTTCTGTTATATATATATATATATATATATATATGGAGAGAGAGAGAGAGAGAGAGAATGTGTCAATTACTGTTCACTACAAGTTAAAGATATTGTATTGTGATCAGGTTTTAAAAATTGGTTAATTGGCTGGATCGAGAATTGATGGATTCACATCATAATCGGCACTGAGTGATCTCGTCGATTTACACTGATTCACTCCAATTGATAATCGAAATCGTCCCTGATCAAATTGGATCCCAATTCCAAGTATTAAAGCTCTTATTTGAAGCTACATACACGAAAGGAACCTGTCCCAATCGAATCTTAATTCCAAATGTTAAAACCCTAATTGGTATGGTGGGGACAGGGATAGATCTGGACTCTCCATTGCTGTGGGACCCACATCTAACATGGGAACCCATACCCTATGGAGGGTCCAAATCTGTCCTCATTCGTACCACGTGGGGAGTTGATCTGGATTGGAAAGGAAAGAAGGTTTTCAAGTAGAGATATAAAGGGATCGGATATGGATTAGATATGATCGGATCCAAATAAAGGGATCGGTTACTAATATCCCTAAATGGATACAGATGTGCATCGAATTCGAATTTTTGACCATCCATTTACTGATTTACTCTCAGACTTGTATAATATGGGCATTCTTCCTCCAATGAATACAATTTGCTCTTAAACCATCTTTGTAAGTTGTCTTAGCTTTTTTCCTCATTCTCTATAACCTGTTTAAAACTTCAAGAAGCCTCAAAATTATTACTTGAATCTCTAATTTGATCTGATGATTATTTTCTAGATAATTCGGATTGGAATTCAAATACTTTTTAACCAAATACAGATACCCCTAAACAAATACCGACTTGAATTCAAATTTGGATTTCAGCGACTCATGTACATCCCTATTTTCAAGTTGTCTTTTCTTACTCCGCTGGTGTGTACATGGGCTGGCTCAGTATTTATTATCTTTATAAGCTTTCGCTGGACTTGGACAAGAAGTGGCTGCAAGCCTGCAGCTGGCCCAGCCCAACGCACGCACAGCCCAGCTTGTTTAGAAGTTTCCAATGGTCCAGAAATGATAGAATGTTCAAGAAAATCTAGATAGAGAAATCAAGGAAAGTACCAGATATAATGAATTCCTTTCCCAAAAATTCTTGAAAACTCAAAGCCAAACAAAGAAAAACACGGGAAAGTACTGGAATCCTCCCTCCCCTGTTCTATAAATACATGATTGCTGTCCCTCCTCTGCACCATTGAGAAGATTTCCAATACAAGTGTCCATCTAGCTATCGGTCTTAAATTTCTCTGCAATTCAATCCAAAGAAAAAGAACTACAGAATAATGTCTCTCATTCCAAGCTTTCTTGGTGGCCGAGATCCCTTCGCAATGGATATCTGGGATCCATTTGATTTCAATAATTTTCCACTCCCCACTTCCCTTTCTGTTCCACGCTCTCAATTCTCCAACGAAACTTCTGCGATCGCGAATGCTCGAATCGATTGGAAGGAGACCCCAGAAACCCACATCTTCAAAGCTGATCTTCCTGGGCTAAAGAAGGAAGAAGTGAAGGTCGAGGTTGAAGAAGGTAGAGTCCTTAAGATCAGTGGCGAGAGAAATATAGAAAAAGAAGAGAAGAATGATCAGTGGCACCGAATGGAGCGGAGTAGCGGAAAGTTCCTCAGGCGGTTTAGGTTGCCTGAGGATGTGAAGATGGATCAGGTGAAAGCTGCTATGGAGAATGGAGTGCTTACTGTAACTATTCCAAAAGAGGAAGTGAAGAAGCCAGAGGTCAAGGCCATTGAAATCTCTGGCTAGACGACCTTGTTCTGTGACATTCTTTAGCTTTCAGGGCTCTAATAACTGATCTCTGATAAAATATGTCGAAGCTATAGTGAGATACTGAGAATTTTCCTTTTCCTTTTCCCTGTTCTACAGCTTCAATAAACGGAGCATGAATTGAAAATATTTAATGAAAGACGCAAAGAATAGTTTTGTAATTATTAAAAAAAACAATGTATTTGTATGTTGGTGTGTGGGGTCACGCTCCTGCTCCAGTTGAAGTGTGGTTCACGGTTTTTGTATTTTCCATGAAGTTTGTTTGATAAAAGCCTTTTATTAAAAAAAAAGCGTTTTATGAAAAGTTTATCTTTTTACAGAATTCATTATCACAGAAAAGTTCTATTTTTCTGTTGTTACACTTTCATTTTTTTTATTTATTGGGTAGAATCATTTTTCATTAGTAGAGTTAGAGAAAACTACCATGCTCCATGAGCTACTAAGTGGGATTTTTTTTTTTTTTTT
>NW_024868980.1:0-29452 GCF_013358625.1 Macadamia integrifolia
TTTTTTTTTTTGAAAGATCAATATTATTAAAAAGGAGTCAAGAAAAAAAAAAAGCAACACAACAAACCACGAAACAACCAAATAAAAATCAAGGTGCCCTCTTCTCACATTCGTCATTGCCATCAGCACGAAGATAAGACCCTGGAACTAACTGAATCTAAATCTTGAACGATTCATTGCATCATTAGCAATTTCCTCGTGTACATGAGAAGGAAATCTATCATATCACTTGAACCACCAATCTTTGCAGCTTGTTTTGCCAGATAGTCCGTCACAGGGTTAGCCTCCCTGAAGCAATGAGTCATCTTTCATGAAATCGATAATAGATATGATTGTAGGTATAACCACTTTTGAAACACAAATCACATAATGATTTTAGAAAGAATGAAGGATTCCAGAGGTGCAAAATCAGATTCAATTTAAAAAAGAAGAATCTTTTAAATTCAAAAGATTAAAGAATTCAAACTTTCTTGTAAGTATGGCATATCTAAATGGTTGGTAGCAACAATTAATACCATGAATTGGATGACTCCCCAGTAATCTAATTAGCCTTCTTCACACTTTTAGATGTATTGTTATTAATGATACTTTTGGCTTGCACATTGCATTCTAACTCATTGAGAAGTGACAATTTTATTAGTTTACTCTAATATCTCACATTTTTTATGTTGTGTGATTCGACCTATTGTTTTCAATAGGACATGATAATATCTTAAAATTGTATGATCAAACATTGTTTGAGTTTGTCATATTAAGATGTGATAATATATTGAACCAACATGGAAAGAAATAGTCAATTCAGACATATATAAGATGTGAAATATTTATACTTTCATTTTCAATGAAGGTTTTGCTCTTCCAACAATGTTTACATGATGATTCAATAAGCACTTGTCCCTAAAAAAATGAAGAATCTGGTATGTTTGTCATCATAATTTTATGAGGCATTACAAACAGTCACCTATGAGCATTCTCTCTACTGAAATGTGTCACCTAATTGAAGATCAACGTTCACTAATGGTCATATGATTCTATATGGGTACCAATTCTCAACTTGATCCATCTAAACACACCGAGCCACCAATTCTCAACCTGAAACATCTAAACCCATAACCGATTAGGACATGGATAAATGAAAAGGGTTAATTTAATTTAGGCATATGGTCTGAAACTTTGTGATTTAACAAACCCAACTTAAACCCATCTGAAGCCCACGCAGTTATGCATCTAACCACGCCAAACCCATCTAATTGTTTATAATAGAATAACAGATAGAGAAAAGCGTGGGATCGAGATCTTGTGTAGCTTCTTGGATCCACCGCCGATAGGTTTCTTAAAGCTGAATTGCAACGTTCCTCTACCAAATAGAAAAAAAAAAAAAGAAGCTGTCGAGAGAATTGGATATTTTTTCCACGAGTAATTTTGGTGCTCAAGTTGCATCAGTCTTAGAACATGTTTTGGTTAAATCGGCAATGGTGAGTGAAGTTTTGTCTATCCGTGCCGGTCTTCTTCATGCAAAGTCTATGGGATCAGATTATATCCTTGTTGAATCGGATTAAATTGAGGTTATATCCTCAATCATCAATCTAGGGAAAGCCGCAACTCATCTCATCGTTGCGCCAATTATTCAAGATATAACATGTGTAGTAGAAATTTTTCATTTGGTTTCATTCTCTTGTATTTCTGAGACTACAAATGAAATTGTTGGTGGCCTGGCCAGGTAGGCCCCTTCATGTGTATGGTTGTAGGCACCATGCAACTTGACAACCTTGTTTTTTATATAAAGTAATATAAATTACATAAGACAAAAGGTTTTATGCATGGCCGTGCACACAAATAGTCGTGCCTTCAATCATAGGATGGGGGAGAGAGGGGAATGTGTGTTAACACTACTTGGTCTATTACAATATTTATATGATCAGGGTTTTAAAGGTCGGGTAACTATTGGTTTGGTCCCTATCATCAGGAATGATGGAATATTATTCGGTTTGGTCCCTGGCAAGCATCCTTCCCCTTATGCATGGTCCTACTATTAGATATCTATATGGTAAGTAGGATCCTATCACAGGAGAAATATAGAGTTATTGCAATTAATTAGCTTATATTATTTACAAAAAAAAAAAAAAAAAAGATTCCTTCAAAGTTGCATGTAGCTTCAAAGAAGTTTGTGCAAGGGCCACACAACCTGACAGCATTCCTTTACCCCTATTTAAAAATTTCTGACCATGTGTGGATCTCACAAAAAACTAATCGCAACCTTAGTTGAGTCATGGTTGTCGAGCCATCTTTCTAGAATGAAAAATAAAGATACTAAGTTATTTGCCCTCTATGCCCTCTAGTACCGTACCATCCTATTAATAATCGGAATCGAGACTTAAGTTTGATCCCATTAACTAAACGGGATGTTACAAGGATTGGCATAAAACCGTGGTCAAGGCCCATTAAGGTCAACCTGGCCCAAAATGGTTCATGAGATCAGACACGTGTTGTGGTTGGGGCACTCGTTGGTAGAGGAAGCAATCATGTATCCCTCCATCTCATCTACACCGTCGAATATGGAGATGATGACATACAACCATACTGGAAATTCAGGGGGTAGAAATCGTCTGAAATTCGCATCGGTGCAATTCCATGCAATTCTACCCCAGGCGATTGACACGTGTCCCTGGGGTATATCCACGGTTCAGATTTAATCCCCACAAACCACTGAACAAACCATCTTCAACCAAACCAGTGGAGACCAAACCGGTTCGGTTCATTATTTGAAATAAAAATGTGATGTTTTCCCTCTCTCTCTCTCTCTCTCTCGACTCTCTCTGTCTCTCGGCCTCTCTCTCTCGACTCTCTCTGTCTCTCGGCCTGAAAGTTCGAGATCTGCAAGCAAAAGCTCAGATCTCGGTCGACCTCTCTCTCGACTCTCCCTCTCTGTTCCCTCTGTCTCTCTGTCTCTCTCTCTCTCGACTCTCTCTGTCTCTCGGGCGCCGCCCCCGTCGCTCCAATGCCGCCGCCCCCGTCGCTCCAACCGCTGCAGAGCCAGTCTCCGAAGGTCTCCCGGGACGGAGAAGTTTCCGGCAGACAGTATGTCGGCACTGGCTTCGAAGCCTCTGTATGAAGGGCGATGCCTGTGGTTTCCTTCACCAGTACGACAAGTCACGGATGCCCATATGTCGATTCTTCCGAATGTATGGAGAGTGTCGCGAGCAAGATTGTGTTTTTAAACACACCAACGACGACATCAAGGAGTGTAACATGTATAGACTACAGATGGATTGTATAGACTACAGATGTATTGGATTTTGTAGTGAAACACTATGATTTGAATAATATGAGCATTTCGGTATCTCTTGGTTTTGTAGTCATGGATGTGTGTACTGTGTTTGTTTTTGTTTCTGATTGAGAATTGCCAAAGTTTGAGGGGTTAGTTTGTGTAGAAGAGATAACTCACCGACATAATGATTCCACAAACCAAACTACTACCATGAGCTCTTATAGTTGTAGCTTATCTGTTAAGGTACTCAATAGACACCAGCAAGGTAACCGGCAGAATCCCCAAGCCTTGACCTCCCGGAAAACTCTCATCTATCAGTCTCATAGTCAACCTTAAATTATGAAAAGATCATACTTTATTGTCCTGAATCGTGTGATCTCTCTTTGGCAATATATAACACCAAAGTACTGTACAATTATTAGTTTCACTGAAGTTAAAATTTAAAGGGGATTTATTAAGCATGTCCTGATATTAGAAAAGCTTCAAGCATTCTTTACAAGCTTTTGGCAGGTATGTCTTGGGGGACATACTACAGACTGCACATGAGAGCTAGCTTTATTGGGCTTGATTGTACTGTAATGTTGCATTATTTTCCTTGTTTCATGCCCATTAGTTTTGCTAGAAAAAGTAAATGTAGTATCCATGTCCTATGTCTCCTGACTGGCAGGTAGAGAATCTCAGGGTCCATATGATGTCCATGAGATTTTGCTGTTGTGAGAAGATCGAACTAGCTGAGTGATGTAGGAGAGGAAGAGAGAAGAAGTTCTTTGCTGTTGTGAGAAGATCGAACTAGCTGAGTGATGTAGGAGAGGAAGAGAGAAGAAGTTCTGAAAATAAAAAAGTAGAAGAAACATTAGCTGGTGCTTTAAATATCAGATCTGGTTACAGAGAACCGATAGGGAGAGTCGAGATCGAGAGAGAGAGGCCGAGAGATTTTCAGAGATTCGAGATCGACAGAGAGAGCCCGAGAGACAGAGAGAGTCGAGAGAGAGAGAGACAGAGAGACAGAGGGAATAGAGAGGGAGAGTCGAGAGAGAGGTCGACCGAGATCTGAGCTTTTGCTTGCTGATCTCGAACTTTCAGGCCGAGAGACAGAGAGAGTCGAGAGAGAGAGGCCGAGAGACAGAGAGAGTCGAGAGAGAGAGGGAAAATATCACATTTTTATTTCAAATAATGAACCGAAGCGGTTTGTTTCGGTTTGGTCTCCACTGGTTTGGTTGAAGATGGTTTGTTCAGTGGTTTGTGGGGATTAAATCTGAACCGTGGATATACCCCAGGGACACGTGTCAATCGCCTGGGGTAGAATTGCATGGAATTGCACCGATGCGAATTTCAGACGATTTCTACCCAAATTCAGGTGCTTTAGGGTAGCAACCCAAATTACAACTGACTTGGAGTCCAAGGTGGGCCATCCAATGGCCACATGTTACGTGGGCTCCATCCGCATATCCAACATCTCTGTCTCTGATATGTTAGGGTCAAATCAAAGTTGGTACGGTTTCATATGTATCTCTTTACACGCTGATTTATTTATTTATTTATTTATTTTTAATTCGAAAATCCATGCATGCATGCATGCAGATTGTAAGATTCATTTCCCTGTGAATGGGGACGAGATTGTAAACCTTAGCCAGTAGATAGGCTTTAAATTTCTGAAGCTTATATGGAGAATCTTTCTGATAGGATTTCCAAGATAGTAAACCCTATCATACTCTACTTCGGGACCAGCAACCTTTTCCTAATGATCTAATCTTGTTCTCGCAGTTAAAACAAACTTTTAAAACAATGAATCAATCCAGTAGCAGAAGTACCTTGACCAAAAAAAAAAATAAAAAAATCATGCGTGAAGGCCTCATGTGCTGACATGGCAATTCTTACCCTTGTCACTGGTCATCACTCATCACAGGGCACTCTATCTTCCCATCCAACGGCAACTGAGTTTCTACTAAAATCTCCTCCTTTACTTTGGACTGTGGGCCAAAGTATATCGGCATAGGGCATTGTCCTCATCAAAAGTTGACACGTTTCAGTGAGGACACGCGTCCATCCCAATTTTGAAAGAGAGAGAGGGAGGGAGGGAGGGAGAATGAGAATGTATGTAACCACCGTCCAGAAACAATTCTTGATTTTCCTTCCCTACGAGACGGAGAAGATGAGAGAGGAATAACGGCGGCAAGGGGGGAGAGAGAGAATGTGTGTAACCACGGGTTGAAATCGTCTGTAATTCCGATCTCGTATAATTCCGTGCAATATCACCTTTAGGCGGTGACACGTGTATTGATACCAATACAATGGCCCATATCTGATACAACTAATAAAACATTAAATCAGTAAAAAAACATTTAAATTGGATTTGGGCCATTGTATTAGTATCAATATACGTGTCACCACCTGAAGATGGTATTACACGGAATTGTACGAGATCGAAATTACAGACGATTTTTTTCCGTGTAACCACCGTCTAGAAACAATTCTTGATTTTCCTTCCCTACATGACGGAGGGGATGAGAGAGGAAAGCCACCAAAGATTCTACTACGTACAACTTCCCCAACGTGGACAAAAACGAAGCCATGGTAGCACTAGCATCCCATCTGGGTGGGATGGACAATATCTATCTAGATTCTAGAGCGAGAACCCCAAGCGTTTGTTACCGTATCTCAAGGCCAGAAGCCCACGTGGCTCTTTGGCACGTTTCTTTATTTTTCTGGCAGACCTCCTTATATTAGATATATATATATATATATATATATTCACTCTACAGTCTACCCCTCCATTTCTTTATAGCTCTCAATCTCTCTCTCTCTCTCTCTCTCTCTCTCTGTAACGCTTTTCTCGTTTCTGCTATCTTCTTTACAGTGCCGATTTCAGTCCGAAACCCTCTCTGCAAGGTACAATTTTTAGTTTTAGGTACTCATTTCTATAATTATCTTTTGTTACTGGTTTTCTAAAACTTTAGAAGCTTCAGATGAAGCTAATGAATGGAGATTTAAACTAATGTTTATGATTTTCTTTGGCTTTCGGAACATATTCAAACCTTTTTCTTTTCTTTCTGCTTTAGATTGATTCTGATAATGTAATCAACATTTGTTGTTTTTGATATTTTCTTGTAGATTTCAAGCAATAGCAGGATGGAACCGAAATTGAACGAATTTCTTGATTCTTTGATCCAACATTTGTTATCGGAGGAGGAAGATGAGAGTGTGGGTGATAGTGATGATTTGATCCTTTTGGATGCGTCTACTGTTTGCTACACCGAGCAGCCAATGTTGCTATCACCGGAAGAAAAAGAAAAAGAGATACTCCGCTACTCACACTCACTACTCAACAATGTAGATCAGGAGGGACTGCCAGACAAACACATAAATGATGAAATGGTTGGCCGGTTCTGTACACTTCCGGATGCCTCTGCCTCTGCCTCTGATGTTTGCAACAGAGATCAGGAGCAACAACCAATGACTTTGCTATCGGAATCACAAGATCAAGAGTTGATGATGAGGAGCAACAACGAATTAGACATTAATAATGTTGTTAATGCTTACATATCTAATCATGAACCAGTACTACCACTACCACTACCACTACAAATGATGTTGCCACCAGATGAGGAAGGATTCGAATTACCAGCTGGGTTTCGATTTAGTCCTTCGAACAAACAACTGCTGCTCCATTATCTCACTAATAGATTGTGTGGTAGAAACCTCTCTTCAAATGCAGTTAGGGACTTTGATGTTTACACCAAGGAACCATGGTTACTTCCAAGTACGTATCCATTCATTCGTTAATTCATTACTACTAATTAATTTCTACAAATTAATTAAATGTTTAAAGTCTTCATTAATTGATCGATGCATGCATGCATGCATGCTATTTAATTTACTACTGCAGGGGCAAACAAAAAAGAATGTGTGTATTTCTTTGTTCCTTGGAGAAAGACATCAAAAGATAGTTGCAGAGCGGAGCGTAGTGCTGGGAAAGGATTCTGGAGAGCTAGCACGGGAGACAAAGATGTTAGGGATAATCAGAAGAAGCTCATCGGTTATCTCAAGCAGTTGACGTATCACATTAATTACAACGACAACGACAACAATAACAATAACCAGCAGCAGCAGGAATCCAACAATATTAAGTCTAAAAAGACGGATTGGATTATGCATGAGTATAAGCTTACTAAGGTATTATTATTAATTAATACCTGAAATATCTTTGAATTCTTTCTTCTTTCTATATTATTAATTCTTTCATCTTTCAAATTTTAACCATATGTATATATGCTCTACTATTGTGTGCAACAGTCTCCAGAAATGACGCTTTGCAGGATCAAGTATAAGACACCATCTTCTACAAAATCACGACCTGCAAAATCAAGATGAATTGCTCAACCGTAGTTTTTTTTTTTTTAATTCTTTTATTCTTTTATTGTCTTCACGTTCTTGGTGTATTTGACTATTAAGTGTATTCCATTCATTTTTTTAATAAAAGAAACCTTATGGATTTCTAACCAAAAGGAAAAAAAATATATATATATTCTATGTATCGTTATTATTTTTTTATTTTCCTAATTGTTGTTCTATTGCGCTATTAATTCCTAACACAATTAATCTATGAAATTAGAGAACCAAAGCCTACAAGAGAAAGCCGTCTGCAAGATCTCATAAACATAGACATATCTGCATCTTGATGAAAATTTTCACCTCTTCCATATTGTTTTCTCGGTTTCTCCTATCATCATGTTCTTCAAGTTTAGAGAGAAACAAGAACAACAAATATTATATGACTGACTTAATCCCTATATAGCTACTATTGTTTTAATTATATCTTAGCCATCTTAGTAGTTAAAACGGAATTGGAGTGTGTCCGAACCAAACTTTTTTCCTTTTTCATTTTCAGGTTTATTAAAATACCCCTTTTAATTAACCTTATTCTATACTAATTAACAGGTATTTGACAATTAATAATTGATAATTAAATCAGAGTTTTTCAAATATTCGAAGTTTTTTGTTTGAAGAAAAAATTCATAACGTAAGAATGAATTTGTGGAAGATTTTCTTGATTCTAATTCATTGAAGCAATTCTTTGGTTCAAACTTTTTGCAGCCCCGTCCAGCGCACGATATTTAAAAGACTTTTCTACCAAAAAAAAAAAAGATGTTTAAAAGACTTAATAGTTAGTGGGGTCTGGCTTGCTGGATTAACACATGAGCTGATAATTAAAAGTATGGACCTGCAATCAATAATCTTTAGGTTTGGATTTTTGATCGGGAAGGGATTTTGGGTTTTGATTTATTATTCATTTATTTTTAAAATAAAAAATACTGTTAAAATCAATAATATGAAAAATATGGAAAAAATACGAAAAATGCGTGCTTAATTCAACATCTCTTACTAAACACATATTTTTTCGTATCTAAAAATTTATATGTAAAAATATGAATTCAACAATCAAACATTCGAATACGATAAATATTTTATATTCATATTTATTAACTATGTTCTGTACAACTATGATAATAAATCCAGTGTAGGCGCTGAAGCTCACAAGCCCATGTTTAGGATGTTTAGAAGAAATGTGATTGCCTTTATTATGACATTGTGGGCCAAAAGGTTGTTGGCGGCCTTGTGGCCGTTAGAATAGAAATTAAATTTTCTAAACAACGTGTGGTTCTTTTACCCACCCCCTTGTGATATGCATGGATTATATAAACTCCGCGGACCAGTCCCTACCTTTCTCCTTTCTGAATGCCATCACTAAACCCATGTTCATCAATATAAGAAGGCCTCTTATTACTGTGGATACTGAAACATTCCCTGTGCCAGCTCTTGTCTCGATGGTTTCCATTGGTGCATTATGTCATAGGCACAATCGGTTCCCTTGAGTGTAGAGCATGAGTTGCACGACTTTCAAAACCTCCTAGCAGCAAACAACTTCTCTCCAATGCAAATGGACCAAACAATGTCTCACCCATATAAGTAGGCTGGAATGACTGCAACACTGGCATCTTTGTACAATATGGAAGAATCCCATTGGGTAATGGGCTCTGCGTCATTGGAAACCACTGAACACAACTCCTTGACACCTGATATGGTCCCCCTTTCAGTTCCCATTTCGGTGGGGCTATTGGGAGGTTTGGCCAACAGCATCGGGTTGCCACAGTGCCCCCCCCCCCATTTTCCCTGTGGTCTCCCCTCCCCCACTAATAGTAACTGATGCCACCCGACCTTCCACCACCCAAAATACTCAAAAATCAAATGCTGAGATCACCCTTCCAGGAAAGGTAATCACAAAATCCATTATTTTGTCAACTCAACAACCCAACCAATGTCACCATACAATATGTCTTTCCCCCACTGCAACCCCCATTACAAAACCTCTATGCCGGAGTAGGACCTTCAAGGATGAAGCCATGTAAGAGAAAACAATTGGACCTTCAAGACAATACCACACTTTTTGACATATGCGACCTCATTGCTGAAACCGATAACCCATCCAAAACCATTAACTTCATTATGGATAGTTTCAAAGGGAGGGTTGTTATTGAGGATTGTCGCAAAGTGAACAATGAACCCGAAAATTATGGACAAATTAATGATGAAAATGAAGATGATTTGCCAACAGGGGGAGAGCCGAAGGACCCTGTAAGGAACCGGGTAAGTCTTATCGATATCTTCGATCCTTTCTCAAGTTATCTATCGTGCTTTTTTTGTGTTTGTCTAAGCCTGATATGGTCCTGATATAACCTTGAGAAGAAGTGTAGGAAGAGACAATTCCTCTCAAGGTATACTCTTACCATCACCACTTGCTCCCTTTCAATTGCAATAATCATAGTTGAATCTTGCACTTGTGTTTTGGGCTGCTGGTTCTTGAGACCTTAGTTCTGGTAGAGCTATCATTAGAAATAGGTAGCTTTGTGTGAATCTTCAGATATCTATACTTGTATATTCCCCAAATCTTTACCCTTGCTTCTTGCCTGACTGTTTTCTGTTTTACTGTTATTTATTTCAAGATGCATGTTTCAAGTTGGAATGTGAGAGGTCTAAAATTAGCGACTACTAGAGGTTGTCTTCTCACACATGTCAAAACAGTGAAATTAGACATAATTTTGTTGTGTAAAACCAAAATTACGGACCACGGTAATTTCAAACTGCACCCATCCCTTAAGGAATATGATGGTTCTTTGTATATAAATAGTACAGGGACAAATAGGAGGAAAGGAGGTTTATGGCTTCTGGTGAAGAATGATATTTCTCTGAAATCATCATTTGCAGGCAGTTGTTTTTTCACAACAACTTTCGATCCCACTATGAACATGCCTTTCTGCTGGGCCTTAGCTTGTCTGTATGCTCCTCCCCAACCAAACCCTATAAAAGAATTTTGGTCCCAACTGAGTGACCATCTCACCACTCTCAATATCCCGTTTGTTATTTTGGGCGATTTCAATGAAATCACTTCCCAAGACAAAAAATTCGGAGGCAACCCTTTTAAAACCACCACATCATTCTCTTTGCTAGAGAACCTACTCTCTCTCCATAACCTCCAAATGATCAGACCCCAAGGTAACCATTATATATGGTCATATAAGCAAAAACCTTCCAACCTCATAAAAGAATGCCTTGATCGGGTTTATGTAGACCTGGAATGGATTACCTATTGTCCAAACTCCTCAATTGCAAAATTGGATTTTGTTGGGTCTCACCATAACCCTATAGTTTTTAAGACAGCGGGACCAAATACAAAATATAGAAAGCTTTTCCATTATCAACATGCATGGATGGCCCACCCAGAATTTTTCTCCTATTGTTCTGAGAAATGGAAAGCACTGGGAAATGACTCACTTATAGGAAAGCTCGCATTATTAAGCAGGAATTTATCCAAGTGGAATTGGAACACCTTTGGCCATATTGACAATTTGAAATTCAATTATTTATCCTAATTCCTTCTGTTGGAAAATAAGGATCATTCGTGTCTTCCTGACACTATCCAAAATGGATTGGATCCATGGCAAGGTAAGCTGGATCTTAGATGCAGAGGAAAGATACTGCATCTAAGAAAGATACTGGCACCAAAAGTCAAGGCACTTGTACATCACGGATGGAGATAAAAACACTAAATTCTATCATTCCGTCACCAAGGTAAACTTTCACAAAAGAAAGATTGATTTTATTGTTAATAACTGCGGTGAAAAATTGACCGCCCCGATGGATATAGCTGCTGAATTTGCCACATTTCTTTCACAGTTATTTACCACTTCTAACCCACTGGACTTGTCATTCATTGAATGCCTATTTTCCCCTGTGGAGGCAAACATCATTCCTCCGATCACTTCACCACCCGCATCTATGGAAATCAGAAATATTGCTTTTTCCATTGGACGTTTCAAAGCTCCGGGATCTGATGGATTTCAGGCCATATTTTTCCAAAAGTGTTGGGGCTTCTTAGGGGATGGTATATGTAAATTTGTGTTAGACTTTTTCCAATCCACCAGGTTGCCACCCCTTTCAAGCCACACACTCATATGTTTGATTGCAAAAAAGGAAAATGCCCAATCAGTAGGGGACTTCAGACCTATTAGCGTCTGCAATGTTTCATATAAGATCATTGCAAAATTGCTAGCCAAAAGACTAAAACCACATCTGAGTCAAATTATCTCCCCCTACTAAGCTGCCTTCGTACCTAAAAGACAAATCACTGATAATGTCATTCTTTTTCAAGAAATTTTTGATTTCTTGAAAAAGAAAAAAGGTAAGACATGTTTTGTGGCAATAAAATTGGATATGGCAAAGGCCTATGATAAATTTTAGTGGGGTTTTCTCATTACCACTTTCCGCTTTCTGGGATTTGATGAAAAATGGTGCGGTATGATCCAAAATATCATTAGTACTACATCTTTTTCAATTAAATAAATGGTTCTGATTTCAATCATTTCTCTGCCTCTAGAGGAATCTGACAAGGGTGCCCTCTAGCCCATTTTTGTTTATAATTGTGATGGAAGCCCTATCCAAATTATTGGCCACATACAGGGATCTTAACCTCTTCAAAGGAATCAAAATTGCCAGATATGCCCCTGAAATCACTCATTTGTTCTTTGTAGATGATAGTTTTATCTTTTGTAGAGCCACCCATGATGACTTGGCTACCATCAAATGTGTTTTGATTTATTTTCAGATCTTTCTGGGCTTACCATCAACTTTGAAAAAAATGGCTTAGCTTTCATCTCAAACATTGATGCCCCTACCAAAAAACAATTGAGTAATATCATTGGAATTAAGGAAATGGACAACAAGTCAATCCACTAGGGGAGCAATCTCTTCCACCAGAGGGCTAAAACCCTGTCTTTTTCTAGACTATTAGAAATAGTTAGGGGTAAGCTTAATCTATGGAAGTCTAATATGTTGTCCTTTGCTGGAAGAGGTTTACTGTTATAGTCCACCTTGGCATCAATACCCTCATACATCATGAGCTGCTTCGCACTTCCCAAGACCATATGCAAGAAGCTTGACTCCATTTACTTACATTTCTGGAATGTAGATCAAATAAATAAGAATAAATGCTACCTTATTGGATGGAAAACCATATGCCAACCCAAGACTAAAGGTGGATTAGGAATAAGAGACTCAAAACCCACAATCTAGCTCTCCTCCTCAAATTAGGGTGGTGACTACTAACCAATGAAAACAGCATTTGGGCCAAGTCTTTGAAAGCTAGGTATTTTCACAATAGATCCATTTTTGACCAAAAAACCTTGAAAACCTGTGGATCTTATTGCTGGAACAGTATTTGTAAGATCATTCCTTGGCTGAAAAATGTTGTTATCAGACAAATAGGAAATGGATTCAAAACTGCCTTTTGGGATGATCCATGGATCAAGAAAGACAACCAAGTTCTTGACTTGGAAGGTATCAAAGTTGCAATCCCTCGTATTGTAACTGTTAATGACACCATATCCGATAGGAAGTGGAATTTGGAATTGTTGAATTCGATACTGCCAACACATTTTACGGATATTATCAACATGATCCCATTGACACAACAATTAGATCAATGGAGGTTTCTTCTAACAAAGGATGGGTCCTTCAGGACAAACCAGGCCACTACTTTTCTAAATGGCAACACTCTGACTTGGACCAATAACCACCCATTTAGGTGCATGTGCACTAGACCATGCACAAAATGGTGATGGTTTTTCTGGAAATTCAAAATCCACCCCAAATTTAAATTATTCTTATGGAGAACCATTAACAATGGTTTACCTACTAAGGATATAATATCCAAATGGGGGGATTTGGATCCGACTTGTGGGGGATGCAATAACAGTAGAGAAACTGTTTTTCATGTCTTATTTGAGAGCGAATTTGCCAAACGGGTCTGGGCCGCCGGACCTTTGGGTTTCAAACTGGAACTCACCCCAACCACAAATGTGAACAACATGATAATGTACTGTTTCAACTCTGGTCTAATTCCTAAAAAAGACCGAGTATGGTTCTTCACTATTTATATGTTCACCACTTACTTTATTTGGGAATACAAGAACAAAACCGAATTTAGTGGGAAAAAACCTTATCTAAATCAAACAATCAAAAAGATTGATTTCTGGATCGCCTTTGGGATGAAAAATCTTGAAACAGTACCACAATCTGATTGGGGGCAATCTAGTATCACACCAAGCCCACACAATAATACAAATACAATCATCATCACCAGTGTAAAGGACATAAAGGGAAAAACATCTGCATAGGCAATAGGATTTATATCATATGAGAAATGCTTATTAATGGAAGCTAAGTTTTGCATGACAGGAAAAGATGGTGAGGCCGAGGCAATAGGCATGATGCAAGGATTAATCAAGGCACAAGCATTGGCCTAGAACTTTTGTAGCAATATGTAATGAATTAGACCATCTCCCTAGTTACCCTAATTTTCGTTTAATTACTAATATTAGCTATATGGATACTCTTAAAACTCTTGCTCGAGAGGCATTAGCCAAAAAACAATATCAGTCTATAGTGATGTAGTTCTCTATTTTTGTAATATATTTTCTTGTTCAATAAAAAAAAAAAAAAAAAAAAAGTATCCCTCAAGGTCCCGTGTTCACATGCAATTCAAAACAATCGAATAAATAAATGAAAAATCAAGGACTACTGAAAGGGTGAACATACGGGGTGTAAAAAGTTGGTTTGCTCTAATAGGCCCGACTTGAATCAACCCGTTGAAGCCTGACACAGGTCGAACTGAGACAGAGTCGATGGCCTGATGGTCACCCAACTGAATACTATAGTTGAGTGATAATCAACTGTTTATAGCCCAATGACCCAATTTTAACATATTTAGCCTGATTATAGCCTGTTTAAGGGGTTTATAACCCATTTAGTTAATTAGACCATTAAACTTCAATTATTAGGCCAATTATCTTGAGTCCAATTATGGACTAAAAACTGATTGAGCAAATAGAAATGTGCTTATGCCCCATTACTTTTGAGGTTTATGAATCGATTTACTGACGGGATGAGATGAGATGTGTGCGATCAACAGACAAAAGAACACACACTCTCTCTCTCTCTAAAAAGCTAGTTAGGTTGCAAACTTGCAGTTGCACCCGGTGAGTGTTGTGTTTTAGGATTTCTTGGGCTTCAAGTCAGCCCTAAATATGGTCAGGATATACTTATGATAAGTGCTCCCTGAAAATATGAACACAATGGTCATACATAGATTGAATGATAACTATCACAACTCGTAACTCAGAAAGAGAAAAATATAATAACAAGAAATAGTATTCTTTCTAACAAGAATTTCTCAACATGCATGTCATGCTAATATAATCTACCAAAAATTACAAATAATGATTACCTTGAAGATCAAAATGCAGCAATCTAAGAAAATGTTCTCAACTTGTAGCGTTTATTTGACGCTAACATATCAGAGACAGAGATGCTGGATATGCAGATGAAGCCCACGTAACATGTCTGGGCCACCTTGAGCTCCAAGTCACCTTTTTTTTTTTTTCAAAACGTCAAGCCCTTCATATATTTACAAACAGCCCCCACCCCCCCCCCCAAAAAAAAAAAAAAAAAAAAAAAAAGGTCTTACGAATGATAGAAGAAGAAAAAAAAAAAAAAAAAAAAGACACCTGATAAGCAGCGGGTATGACCATGTCAACATCCCAATGACAATTAACGATGCACCTGATTTGCCTGTATGGTTGTATGTTATCATCTCCATATTTGACGGTGTCGATGAGATGGAGGGATACATGATCGTTTCCTCCACCAACGATTTCTGGAAACCCAGCGCATGTCTGATCTCATGAACCAAAACAGATTCCAAATAAATGGCCGTGGATTACATTGACTTCATAACATCTCCATCCACCAACCACTCTTCATCACCGTCCATATGGAATAATCCACTGATGGAAGAAAGGGTAGGCCAATGTCCCCAACTTCCCATTGAACGCCTTTTCGATGTCGTGATCTCCGACAAAGAACCCGATCTTGATATAAGTCTCTAGGTAATAAGATACATATCAAGTGTTATTAAAGGATTATTATAAGACATGCATTTATTATTAAATGGTTACTAAAAGACATGCATATATCATGAGCAATGGATAGACATGGATTTATTATGAGCAAATGGATATATAAACGCTGATCATTGTCTCAAAGTGTTTATTACACATTGCTTTCTGCTTTTCCCTTTGAATCCATATGTATATCCTTATAACCTAAGGAATGAATTACGTTCATAAAACTTCAAATGACAAGACTGAGATGTTGGAGAAAATCAAACATAGGAATCTATTTGATTCTAAGTTAGGATATGTATACTTTTAAAACCCAGTAAACAAATCATAGATCTATTCCAACTTACCCTATGTATAGTTTTGGAGACCAAGTAACATGTCATAAATCTGTACCATTGGATGGCCCACTTCCACTCATGACTCAATTCCGATCACCCCATGATTGCGTTCAGGCTGTAAACTTCTCCAAGTTGATCCTTGTACAATATACTCAGCTAACCATTTTGGTGATAGTGAGTAACCCATTTGTTTGAGCAGTCGACTAAACTTGAACTTACTTACCATTGATATCCCGAGATTCAAGGATTGTCAGCTCAATACAGCTCATCAAGGCAAGCTCTCTAAAAGATCCGTCCAGATACGAATCCTAGCTAATTAAGTCAACTTGTCTAGTAGAACTCTCCCAAGGAGGTCTCATGCATAAACATTTTACATCATGTAATTTATGTTGCTTTATGAAAAAAATAAAAATAAAAGAAGGTTTTCAGGCTGCATGGTGCGTACACCATACACATGAACGGCCAGTCAATCAACAATTTCCATGCTAGTCCTAGAATTACAAGAGAATGAAACCAAATGAAAAGTTGCTACCACACAGGTTATATCTTGAACAATTGATGCAATGATGAGATGAGTTGTGGCTTTCCCTAGATTGATGATTGAGGATATAACCTCAATGTTATCCAATTCAATAAGGATATAATCCAATCCCATAGACTTTGCATGAAGAAGATCAGACCATTGCCGATTTGAACAAAACATGTTCTAAGACTGATGCAACTTGAGCACCAAAATTATTTGGGAAAATGTATCCAATACCCTCTTGAGAGCTTGTTTTTGGAAGAGTGACATGCAATTCAGCTTTAAGAAACCTGTTGAAGGTGGATCCCATGAAGCTACACAGGATTAGAAAGAAGGTGCAGCATTGTTATCCTTTGGCATTTTATTTTTTTTAGCACATACTTTATAACCTTCTCTAGGGAGCACTATTAGAAAATTAGGGTCCTAAACAAAATTCATCCGACGAATAATATGATTCATACTCATGAAATATTAAAAAATACTTATGAAACTACGAATCCTACAAACAGATTTGAACTTGACCTATAAAATCAAAATTAAGAAGAAAAGACATACCTTTTGAAGATCAATATATATAATCTTTGTTGAAGAAATTGTAGAAGATAAGAGTAGACCTTGTTCAACAAAGTATAACAGATGATGGAGGATTGTAGATGATCACAACTCGATGAAGCCACTGAAATTATCAAGGATCTCACAAGCAATCAGGGTGCTCACCCCAGCTGGATAGGTACACCATAACCTGGTGTTTTTGAGCTTCCAAAAAAATATTCTTCTGCCTGTGTGACCTTGAAATATTTATATCTCTAGGGTAGAGATGACTAGCCATAAAGTCCAACCCTAAGTGAGATGCTAGCCACCTAATGTCCATATCCATAATGCTTTTGGGCTTACCTTGACAATTACTAAAATGCCCCAAAAGAAATAGGAAACAAAATTACAAAAAACAAATCAAAATCAGTTTTGCAAGAAGAAAATATATAAATTTTTATTAATAAATAAAAAAAAATTTGCAAAACCACTTTGGCAATAAATCTTTTCAAAATGGTAGTTCGTAGGTACGTGAACACATTTGTAATTGTCAAGTCACTGGCAATGTAACATTAGTCACTAAGATCAACACTCAACCTACACGTAATCCTTTCATGGATGGACTCCACATATTTTATGTGTACTGACCATAGAGTGACTAGTCCTCATGTCTGAGCAATTTTAACTTACACCCCTCTAATCCATCACAGTCCAATAATGCATACGGTAACACGTAATACATCATGATGGGTGCAGTCAAGTCAAGGACTACAAAGTGCCTCACCTGGATGATCATCCATAAACTAGTCCACTTAAACCAGTAGACCAAATAGCAATAGTACTATTTAATTAATTTTACACACAATTCCAACAAACTCAACTCCTACTTTCTCATGCCATGATAGAAAAGAGTTGAAAAGTTTAAGACAAATCCAAATTTTCATTGTATGAGCACCCAAGAGGAACAGTTGCTCCCATACCATGTGTCGTCTAGATTTCACAAGGTTCCCATACACACCGACGAGGAAGAAAATAACATTACCTTTGTATCCAGAATTTGGGTTGATGAGGAAGGACTTTAATTTGTAAATATCATGCCAAAGTAACGCCAAGCCACCTTAACGACCTACAGAGTCACTCGAATCAATCGAATAGAGATTCTGCATCTCAACTTTTCTTTGTAGCTTCTCCAACTTTTGATGATCGACCACATTCGTAGGGGTCAATGGAAGCGCAAAAGATTTGTGCACCACTATGTATGGTGCCCGGTTCATGCACACGCCCTTGGACGGAGATAAAAGCCACATAGGAATGACAAATGCAACCTCTATTTTACAAATTGTCTGACCCCCCCAATTGTGGCAAGAAATAGTAGAAACATAAGCATTTCTAAATCCACACACGGATCACAAACAATTGCGATCTCATCTGGTAGTGGATCCCCTAGTTATCAGAGTTCAGTTCTTTTGCATGTACGTTCACCGACATATACATATTAGAGGCCAATCTCGAACCCCTTTCACAAATACAAGACAGATGTTGGCGTCAGACGCATATATGCAGGTGAACGTAATATAAATCCGCCCATCAACTTTCCTCTTCACAGCCATCTCATACTTTCCAACCATAGACGACCCCAAAAGGGCTGCAAGGAGCAAAATATGGCTTTCAAAATGATCGTAAAATACAGAGAGAAGGCCGATATCTTCCACGTAGAGGATCTGCATATGCAAGAAGAAATCGATTGAGCTTTTGGAAGAGATGAAGCTGCCCAAAAATTTGCTACCAGTGGATGAAGAAAGCATAGAAGTACAAATTCCCCAAAATAATGTCCGGCTTCATCTTGAAGCATAGGGGTTGATGCTTAGTAAAGAAAGATAAATATAATTAGCGATTTCTTGCTACCCCAACCAAAAATAAATAAATAAATAATAATAATAATATGAATTTGAAGGTGTTTACTCTACATTAGAAGCATCTTTAAATATGTCATTTAGTAACATCTATCTATTGGTGTAGAAAGTGTTGATGAGATTCAAAAGCTGGTTGATCATCTTTTGCAGGCAAAAGTTTCGGATTCAATTACAAATTAGACTAAGAAGCTAGTTGATCACCCTTGGAAAGCAAAGGTTTTAAGATTCAAACTCTTATCTTACACAATTTTCTTTTCAATCTTTACCCCTATCCCAGCATGTTTTGGAGGTACACCAAATTTTATATTTTAACAATCTTAAATATAGATGTGAGGAGGTTTTGTGCATGGCTAAACATGGTGTACAGTTGTGCACTAAATCATTGGATGGGTGAAAGGCCGTAAACCATATCGAATGTTCGGACTTGTCCCCATCCAATTGTTTGAAGCATGATCGTGCACAGTTGTTCACATAACTTTTTACTATAAAAAATTATTGATTTAAGAAAAGGCAAAAGAATACTAACTGGACTTGCGCTCCTTTACCCAAATACAAGGGCAGCAAAATAACTATCCCATCCCCATATTTGATGCTTTGCTGCATGCTCCTATTGACCCCATGTTGGCGATGAGGTCACGCAACCAGGTATAACATTCTCTCACCCATGTTGGTGGCACCTTTCTATTTTTATAAATAAGCATATATATATATATATATATATGTAGCTATTCATTCTTTCTCCCAAAGGCTATTTTTCACTTACAATTCATCTCTCTCTTTCTCTCTCTTGGTTAACAATCATTAAATGAAAACCACTACAATCAAAAGAATGAGGAATCACAAACAAAATAAACCCTTGGATCGCTATTCCACCTTCGACATGGCCATCAACAAAACAATAACCCTACCCAACAACCCACAAACATATTACATAAATCGATATCTAGATCTCTTTTGAAAATCCTAACTTACATCATAGATAACAAAAGAAGGGACACTATCCCAAATAGAAAATACTCTAGTTACACAATCCATATCTCCTCCCAACAAGAGAGCATGGATTTCTTCCTTGCAAAACATGTTGGTCCTAAATATTCATATGGGCTCGAGCAATCTGATTAGTAGGGTATGCCTAACTGAGAGCACCACTGGTAAGCCAACAATTATGAGTATTAACTATTGAAATTGGGTCCATATTTGGTTGATCAGAGTCACCAAGAAAAGATTCAAAGATCGACCCACTCTAACAACACCATCCGCTAATGCAATGATTGATCTATGTGTATTTTTTTTTTAGGATATATATATATATATATATATATTTTTTGGTAAAAAAAAAAAGGGTGCTCCATGGTAGTGATCATAGCCCCCGGGACAAGCCCTCGTAAGGTAAACAACGCTTCCAAAGAACCAATGAACCATTGTGGGCATGCGAAGACTCTAACCCACAACCAGCTGACTTGAACGATGATGAGTTGGAGGCATTTAATTTCACCACTAGGTTACCAATCCCATTGGTTTCTTCTAAGATAATCAATGCTAGGAAAAAGGAGTAGTATCAAATCAAAAGTAATCCAATGTTTTCTATTTTGTTAGATAAAAAAAAAAGAGAGAGAGAGAGAGAGAGAGAGAGAAGCATTGCAAAATATTACTTAAACCATATTTAGTTTTTCAGTTGTTAAATCGTCTCACAGTTAATTCTTTTTACAAATGACAAGAAATATTTTCATCTATTCTATTTCAAGTAAGAGGGCAATGGATGCTCCGCAGTCCCGCAAGGTCGAAGAGTATTTGCATAACCAGTCAACCACAAGTGCCTTGTATTCCTACCGAGGTCATGGCGACATATCTCTTCGGCTTCAACTGATTGTCTTGGTCTTCCTCCACTTAGAATTAATCTACAACGATAAATTCTTTCTACAGTAGCAAACACAAGAGAATCCCCATTTATGACAGTAAATCCATAAACAACTGGGTTTGGTTCCTCCAATCCCATGGCTCGAACCCTGGTTTTCAGAACCAATGTCCATGAACTCATCTCATAATCATCTAATACCCAAGCCATGAAAACTGACTTCCTCAACCTAATCAAGCAAAGAGATGATTGTAATGACTTTCCCCAATTGAAGATACCCATCTCACATGTTATATCATGAGACCTTCTTGATGCTTCTTTGGGCAATTTGAGACGCCATGATATTCCCTTATCAATGTCACAAGCAACAATATAGGGTTTATAATCTGGACTTCCCTTGCTCAAGTATCTAAATGTGTCTGAAATAAAATGTATTGCACCTTTGCAATACACTGGCATATCGTATACAATGCTTCTATCACCTGTATAAAACTCACCCATCTCTTCCCATGACTGTCCATTGATGGTGTACTTGTAGATGCTATTATATGGTGCCCACTCTTCGATTGGCTTTATCATGATCACTTCAAGGTTGTCTGGGAATCCTTTGGTAGCGCTAGCGGTGCTGTTAGACACTATGTGGATACCCCATAAAAAGTGGTTAGTACTGTTTGGTGTGGGGTTTGGAATGGTGAAACATTTTTTTGTTGCAGGGTTGCATAAGAACAATCCCATGCGATCTTCATTCATATTCTTCAACACAAGAAGGCCGTTATGAGATCCCAAGATCTTGGATGTGTTGTAGATGAAGTCGAGGGAGGTGTTAGGGACACCATAGTCGTCAAAATTCTTCTTTTTTTCCTTGCTCCCTGGTAACATGTGCAACTCAATCTTGCCCCAACGATGGTGTTGTTGGATGAAGAATCCAGGCACATCCATGGTTAAAGCTTGTTCAGAGTGTTTCCTTATGAAAAAATTATCTGAAGAAAAACTGGAGCATGTCTTAGAAACAGCTTGAGATCGGAGAAGAGATTTGGCCGGTAACCTCGACAGCACTTCACAGAGAATTCCTTCTGTATCCATACTTCCACTGTGATAGAGTCAAGAGAGAGAGAGAGAGAGACAGAGAATACATGAGAAGAGATTACAAGAACAGAGATTATTACATGAGAAGAGAACATGATCAAAAGAAATATTCTATAATCATCAACTTCTTACAGATTGGAGACACAGAAGGTAAGGTTTACTGTGTTTCCACAACAACGGGACAGAAGAACTAATGATGATCGCAGCAAATAATAATACCTTAATGTGTAACTTGAGAGGCAAGAAGGAAGTCTTTCTTCGTTTCTTTCTCTTCAGCCTTTTGTTGCTCTTGGTATCGATTGAAATAGAGAAGAAGCAAATACTACCTTTTCTATAATTTGAGAGAGAGTGAGTCCTTCGATTCTTTCAATCTTTTAAGCCTTTTGTTCTTAAAAGTGAGTGAATATGTGTAAGGGGCCGGATACGTTGCCTTGATTGCCAAGACAACAAAGACAAAGAAAGTAGAGATCCTAGGAAACCAAACTTAGTGCTTAAGAAGGAAAGCTAAGTAGAGTAAAACTCCATCTCGTTATATGGGACCCAATAAATAGTGGGCCCATCTGTATCTTTGCTTTAGTAATACCGTGTTATTTTGGTTAGTAAATATCCGGTCTAACCGGTTTAAGCCACCTGCTGATACGCCTCTCTATTCTTGAATATCCTGCCTGGGCCAGGGCCAGATTATGCCCATGATATCATATGATAGGCCAGGCCTTAATCATTGCTACCCTTAAGGCTAGACCTGTTTCATGCCGAAGAGAAATTTAGGGTTATTGGAGTTTAATTTATATTCTTTAAAAGAATTCCCATGTGCGGGTTCCACAAAAACTAGCCACAGCCTTAGTTAGCCTATCCTTCCTTCTTTATTATTATTTTTTTTTCACTTTCTTAAGGATATAATATAAAATATTTATAGTTATTGAGTAAGCATCCAGAACTTTTCAAGCAGTCTCTAGATGGGTATATGATTCTCATATCTTAATATTAGATCATAACATGTAGTCATATTACCAGTCTTTTACAACTTTGATAACTGTAATGGTAAAGACAATGAATCACAACAGTTAAGAGAGTTAACTAACTAAAGGACAATCTATTGGGTCCGTTGATGTTGAGGCTAACATGGTGGTGGTGAGATTATCTCAATCTCATATGTATACTTTTGCAACTCACCATGTCATAAATTTGGAACATGAGGCCCGTTTGACTTTATTTCGATTGTTTTAATGTCTAGAAATAGTAAGCATAGGGTTTTTCCATTTCTGTGCTAAGAAACGATTTTTGGAATTATAAAATGGTGTTTGATTTTTCTTTTTCCCAAAATGTTTTCAACAGTGTAGTTGGGTTCAAGACACGAGTGAAGACAAGACGTTGCAGGTATGCAGCTCACGAGTGAAGGTGTGACGTTGGAATTGCAGGTATACTTTGTGGAGATGAGCTTCAGGAGGATGAAGGCAGTTTGAAACTATGAGTTATTCACAACCAGGTTGGAGTTACTGTTTCTGGATAGCGTGAAGTTTCAACAACGGGTTGGGATTGTGGTAGGTCGAGTGAAGTATCAGGGTTTTCAAATTTTTTGTCATTCACAATTGTTTTTAGAAATAGAACAATATGTCTCACTTGTTTCTCCATTCTTGTTTCTTGATACAGAAATAGACATAAATTTCTATTTCAAAAAACAAGTGAAACGAAACAGAAAAATCAAACGGATTTTGGGGTTTTTTATTTTTTATTTTTTTAGTTTATGATCACAGAAAAATGGAAAAACACGTTTTTGAAAACAAAATTAAACGGGGTCTTAATTTACCCATTTTGGATTTCCCACCGTCGTTATTCGTTCCATGTTTTGGGACCCCAAGTTAGCTATATTGTGAGCTATTTCTCCAATAGTATATGGTTGGATCGTGCCACTCCTTGAGATTACAGAAAAACCTGAAAAAAGAAATAAAATTCAACAATGGTAACAACAATAACGATATCTGGTAACAAATATCCACTGTCCACTGAAGTTGAATTAAGGAGTTGTATAAGTTATGGTTTGGTAATTTCTTCATAGATGCTGGATGTAGCCATATGGGGTGAATAGTGGATCTCTTACATGGTTCACCCTAGATGCCTACGTCGAGCATCCGAGAAGAAATTACAAAAGCATAACTTATACACCTCCTTAATTCATTCTATAGGTCCTATAACCATAGGAGATGACATTTTATTCTTTATCCTATAAAGCGTCATTTCTGTAGGCTATTGCACAATAGAGCATATGGTTTAAATATAAAGGATTTTTTTTTTTTTTTAAAGATCAATATTATTAAAAAGGAGTCAAGAAAAAAAAAAAAAAAAAAGCAACACAACAAACCAGGAAAGAACCAAATAAAAATCAAGGTGCCCTCTTCTCACATTCGTCATTGCCATCAGCGCGAAGATAAGACTCTAGAACTAACTGAATCTAAATCTTGAACGATTCATTGCATCATTAGCAATTTCCTCGTTTACATGAGAAGGAAATCTATCATATCACTTGAACCACCAATCTTTGCAGCTTGTTTTGCCAGATAGTCCGTCACAGGGTTAGCCTCCCTGAAGCAATGAGTCATCTTTCATGAAATCGATAATAGATATGACTGTAGGTATAACCACTTTTGAAACACAAACCACATAATGATTTTAGAAAGAATGAAGGATACCACAGGTGCAAAATCAGATTCAATCTAAAAAAAGAAAGAAGAATCTTTTAAATTCAAAAGATTAAAGAATTCAAACTTTCTTGTAAGTATGGCATATCTAAATGGTTGGTAGCAACAATCAATACCATGAATTGAATCACTCCCCAGTAATCTAATTAGTCTTCTTCACACTTTTAGATGTATTGTTATTAATGATACTTTTGGCTTGCACATTGCATTCTAACTCATTGAGAATTGACAATTTTATTAGTTTACTCTAATATCTCACGTTTTTTATGTTGTGTGATTCGACCTATTGACCTATTGTTTTCAATAAGACATGATAATATCTTAAAATTGTTTGATCAAACATTGTTTGAGTTTGTCATATTAAGATGTGATAATATATTGAACCAACATAGAAAGAAATAGTTAATTCAGACATATATAAGATGTGAAATATTTATACTTTCATTTTCAATGAAGGTTTTGCTCTTCCAACAATGTTTACATGATGATTCAATAAGCACTTGGCCCTAAAAAAAATAAGAATCTGGTATGTTTTTCATCATAATTTTATGAGGCATTACAAACAGTCACCTATGAGCATTCTCTCTACTGAAATGTGTCACCTAATTGAAGATCAACGTTCACTAATGGTCATATGATTCTATATGGGTACCAATTCTCAACTTGATCCATCCAAACACACCGAAACACCAATTCTCAACCTGAAACATCTAAACCCATAACCGATTAGGACATGGATAAATGAAAAGGGTTAATTTAATTTAGGCATATGGTCTGAAACTTTGTGATTTAACAAACCCAACTTAAACCCATCTGAAGCCCACGCAGTTATGCATCTAACCACGCCAAACCCATCTAATTGTTTATAATAGAATAACAGATAGAGAAAAGCGTGGGATCGAGATCTTGTGTAGCTTCTTGGATCCACCGCCGATAGGTTTCTTAAAGCTGAATTGCAACGTTCCTCTACCAAATAGAAAAAAAAAAGAAGCTCTCGAGAGAATTGGATATATTTTCCACGAGTAATTTTGGTGCTCAAGTTGCATCACTCTTAGAACATGTTTTGGTTAAATCGGCAATGGTGAGTGAAGCTTTGTCTATCCGTGCCGGTCTTCTTCATGCAAAGTCTATGGGATCAGATTATATCCTTGTTGAATAGGATTAAATTGAGGTTATATCCTCAATCATCAATCTAGGGAAAGCCGCAACTCATCTCATTGTTGCGCCAATTATTCAAGATATAACATGTGTAGTAGAAATTTTTCATTTGGTTTCATTCTCTTGTATTTCTGAGACTACAAATGAAATTGTTGGTGGCCTGGCTAGGTAGGCCCCTTCATGTGTATGGTTGTAGGCATCATGCAACCTGACAACCTTATTTTTTATATAAAGTAATATAAATTACTAAGACAAAAGGTTTTCTGCATGGCCGTGCACATAAATAGTCGTGCCTTCAATCATAGGATGGGGGAGAGAGGGGAATGTGTGTTAACACTACTTGGTCTATTACAATATTTATATGATCAGGGTTTTAAAGGTCGGGAAACTATTGGTTTGGTCCCTAGCATCAGGAGTGATGGAATATTATTCGGTTTGGTCCCTGGCAAGCATCCTTCCCCTTATGCATGGTCCTACTATTAGATATCTATATGGTAAGTAGGATCCTATCACAGGAGAAATATAGAGTTATTGCAATTAATTAGCTTATATTATTTACAAAAAAAAAAAAAAAAGATTCCTCCAAAGTTGCATGTAGCTTCAAACAAGCTTGTGCAAAGGCCACACAACCTGACAGCATTCCTTTACCCCTATTTAAAAATTTCTGACCATGTGTGGATCTCACAAAAAACTACTCGCAACCTTAGTTGAGTCATGGTTGTCGAGCCATCTTTCTAGGATGAAAAATAAAGATACTAAGATATTTGCCCTCTATGCCCTCTAGTACCGTACCATCCTATTAATAATCGGAATCGAGACTTAAGTTTGTTCCCATTAACTAAACGGGATGTTACAAGGATTGGCATAAAACCGTGGTCAAGGCCCATTAAGGTCAACCTGGCCCAAAATGGTTCATGAGATCAGACACGTGTTGGGGTTGGGGCACTCGTTGGTAGAGGAAGCAATCATGTATCCCTCCATCTCATCTACACCGTCGAATACGGAGATGATGACATACAACCATACTGGAAATTCAGGTGCTTTAGGGTAGCAACCCAAATTACAACTGACTTGGAGTCATGGTTTTAAGTATCGGTGCGTATCGTGTAGTATCGATCAATACGTATCCGTATCGATAGGCATCGGCACAATACATACCGATGCGATACATGAAAATTTTAAAACCCTTATGTATCGTTACGTATCCTACGATACACACCGATACTCATCGAGACACCACCGATACTCACCGATACGTACCGATACTCTATGAAAAATTCAAAATTGAAGTGAAATGTACGTTTCGGTATGTATCGGTACGTATCGGTATGTATTGATATGTATCGGTGTGTATTAGTATGTATCAACCGATACACACCGATACGTACCGATACGGTCATAAAATGGCCAAAATGGGTAATTTTTTAGAAAAACACAATTTTTTGAAGTGTTTTGTTCCAAAGTTGCTACCAACCATTTTTCTCTCTAACTAAAGTGGAAATCAAGGTTGGAAACAAGGATTTTTCATTTATGGGACAATTACAAACCTTGGATTCTTAGTGCGATACTCTCAATTTACTGTTTATGCATAATACATGTTATATATAACTTTTTTTAACTATTTTTTATGTAAAAATGTATAAAAAAGTGTTTCCTATCCATTTATGTGCGTATCTTTAGCGTATCTCCGATACGATACGATACCCTCCGATACATATCTTAATTTTGACCGATCGATATGACGACCGATACCGATACTTTAATTCTTGCTTGGAGTCCAAGGTGGGCCATCCAATGGCCACATGTTATGTGGGCTCCATCCGCATATCCAACATCTCTGTCTTTGATATGTTAGCGTCAAATCAAAGTTAGTACGGTTTCATATGTATCTCTTTACATGCTGATTTATTTTTTTTTATTTTTATTTTTTTTAATTCGAAAATCCATGCATGCATGCAGATTGTAAGATTCATTTCCCTGTGAAGGGGGACGAGATGGTAAACCTTAGCCAGTAGATAGGCTTTAAATTTCTGAAGCTTATATGGAGAATCTTTCTGATAGGATTTCCAAGATAGTAAACCTTATCATACTCTACTTCGGGACCAGCAACCTTTTCCTAATGATCTAATCTTGTTCTCACAGTTAAAACAAACTTTTAAAACAATGAATCAATCCAGTAGCAGAAGTACCTTAACCAAAAAAAAAAAAAAATCATGCTTGAAGGCCTCATGTGCTGACATGGCAATTCATACCCTTGTCACTGGTCATCACTCATCACAGGGCACTCTGCTTCCCATCCAAGGGCAACTGAGTTTCTACTAAAATCTCCTCCGTTACTTTGGACTGTGGGCCAAAGTATATCGGCATAGGGCATTGTCCTCATCAAAAGTTGACACGTTTCAGTGAGGACACGCGTCCATCCCAATTTTGAAAGAGAGAGAGAGAGAGAGGGAGGGAGAATGAATGTGTGTAACCACCGTCCAGAAACAATTCTTGATTTTCCTTCCCTACGAGACGGAGAAGATGAGAGAGGAATAACGGCGGCAATGGGAGAGAGAGAATGTGTGTAACCACCGTCCAGAAACAATTCTTGATTTTCCTTCCCTACATGACGGAGGGGATGAGAGAGGAAAGCCATCAAAGATTCTACTACGTACAACTTCCCCAACGTGGACAAAAACGAAGTCATAGTAGCACTAGCATCCCATCTGGGTGGGATGGAGAATATCTATCTAGATTCTAGAGCGAGAACCCCAAGAGTTTGTTACCGTATCTTAAGGCCAGAAGCCCACGTGGCTCTTTGGCACGTTTCTTTATTTTTCTCGCAGACCTCCGTATCTTAGATGTGTATATATTCACTCTACAGTCTACCCCTCCAAACCTTTATTTCTTTATAGCTCTCAATCTCTCTTAATCTCTCTCTCTCTCTCTCTCTCTCTGTAACGCTTTTCTCGTTTCTGCTATCTTCTTTACAGTGCCGATTTCAGTCCGAAACCCTCTCTGCAAGGTACAATTTTTAGTTTTAGTTACCCATTTCTATAATTATCTTTTGTTACTGGTTTTCTAAAACTTTAGAAGCTTCAGATGAAGCTAATGAATGGAGATTTAAACTAATGTTTATGATTTTCTTTGGCTTTCGGAACATATTCAAACCTTTTTCTTTTCTTTCTGCTTTAGATTGATTCTGATAATGTAATCAACATTTGTTGTTTTTGATATTTTCTTGTAGATTTCAAGCAATAGCAGAAGAAGAAGAAGAAGAAGATGGAACCGAAATTGAACGAATTTCTTGATTCTTTGATCCAACATTTGTTATCGGAGGAGGAAGATGAGAGTGTGGGTGATAGTGATGATTTGATCCTTTTGGATGCGTCTACTGTTTGCTACACCGAGCAGCCAATGTTGCTATCACCGGAAGAAAAAGAAAAAGAGATACTCCGCTACTCACACTCACTACTCAACAATGTAGATCAGGAGGGACTGCCAGACAGAGACGTAAATAATGAAATGGTTGGCCGGTTGTGTACACTTCCGGATGCCTCTGCCTCTGCCTCTGCCTCTGCCTCTGA
>NW_024868980.1:31279-45365 GCF_013358625.1 Macadamia integrifolia
CCCCCCCCCCATTTTCCCTGTGGTCTCCCCTCCCCCACTAATAGTAGCTGATGCCACCCGACCTTCCACCACCCAAAATACTCAAAAATCAAATGCTGAGATCACCCTTCCAGGAAAGGTAATCACAAAATCCATTATTTTGTCAACTCAACAACCCAACCAATGTCACCATACAATATGTCTTTCCCCCACTGCAACCCCCATTACAAAACCTCTATGCCGGAGTAGGACCTTCAAGGATGAAGCCATGTAAGAGACAACAATTGGACCTTCAAGACAAAACCACACTTTTTGACATATGCGACCTCATTGCTGAAACCGATAACCCATCCAAAACCATTAACTTCATTATGGATAGTTTCAAAGGGAGGGTTGTTATTGAATATTGTGGCAAAGTGAACAATGAACCCGAACATTATGGACAAATTAATGATGAAAATGAAGATGATTTGCCAACAGGGGGAGAGCCGAAGGACCCTATAAGGGACCGGGTAAGTCTTATCGATATCTTCCATCCTTTCTCAAGTTATCTATCGTGCTTTTTTTGTGTTTGTCTAAGCTTGATATGGTCCTGATATAACCTTGAGAAGAAGTGTAGGAAGAGACAATTCCTCTCAAGGTATACTCTTACCATCACCACTTGCTCCCTTTCAATTGCAATAATCATAGTTGAATCTTGCACTTGTGTTTTGGGCTGCTGGTTCTTGAGACCTTAGTTCTGGTAGAGCTATCATTAGAAATAGGTAGCTTTGTGTGAATCTTCAGATATCTATACTTGTATATTCCCCAAATCTTTACCCTTGCTTCCTGCCTGACTGTTTTCTGTTTTACTGTTATTTATTTCAAGATGCATGTTTTAAGTTGGAATGTGAGAGGTCTAAAATTAGCGACTACTAGAGGTTGTCTTCTCACACATGTCAAAATAGTGAAATTAGACATAATTTTGTTGTGTAAAACCAAAATTACGGACCATGGTAATTTCAAACTGCACCCATCCCTTAAGGAATATGATGGTTCTATGTATATAAATAGTATAGGGATAAGTAGGAGGAAAGGAGGTTTATGGCTTCTGGTGAAGAATGTTATTTCTTTGAAATCATCATTTGCAGGCAGTTGTTTTTTCACAACAACTTTCGATCCTACTATGAACATGCCTTTCTGTTGGGCCTTAGCCTGTCTGTATGCTCCTCCCCAACCAAACCCTATAAAAGAATTTTGGCCCCAGCTGAGTGACCATCTCACCACTCTCAATATCCAGTTTGTTATTTTGGGCGATTTCAATGAAATCACTTCCCAAGACAAAAACTTCGGAGGCAACCCTTTTAAAACCACCACATCATTCTCTTTGTTAGAGAAGCTACTCTCTCTCCATAACCTCCAAATGATCAGACCCCAAGGTAACCATTATATATGGTCATATAAGCAAAAACCTTCCAACCTCACAAAAGAATGCCTTGATCGGGTTTATGTAGACCTAGAATGGATTACCAATTGTCCAAACTCCTCAATTGCAAAATTGGCTTTTGTTGGGTCTGACCGTAACCCTATAGTTTTTAAGACAGCGGGACCAAATACAAAATATAGAAAGCTTTTCCATTATCAACATGCATGGATGGCCCACCCAGAATTTTTCTCCTATTGTTCTGAGAAATGGAAAGCACTGGGAAATGACTCACTTATAGGAAAGCTCGCATTATTAAGCAGGAATTTATCCAAGTGGAATTGGAACACCTTTGGCCATATTGACAATTTGAAATTCAATTATTTATCCTAATTCCTTCTGTTGGAAAATAAGGATCATTCATGCCTTCCTGACACTATCCAAAATGGATTGGATCCATGGCAAGGTAAGCTGGATCTTAGATGCAGAGGAAAGATACTACATCTAAGAAAGATACTGGCACCAAAAGTCAAGGCACTTGTACATCACGGATGGAGATAAAAATACTAAATTCTATCATTCCGTCACCAAGGTAAACTTTCACAAAAGAAAGATTGATTTTATTGTTAATAACTGCGGTGAAAAATTGACCGCCCCGATGGATATAGTTGCTGAATTTGCCACATTTCTTTCACAGTTATTTACCACTTCTAGCCCACTGGACTTGTCATTCATTGAATGCCTATTTTCCCCTGTGGAGGCAAACATCATTCCTCCGATCACTTCACCACCCGCATCTATGGAAATCAGAAATATTGCCTTTTCCATCGGACGTTTCAAAGCTCCGGGATCTGATGGATTTCAGGCCATATTTTTCCAAAAGTGTTGGGGCTTCTTAGGGGATGGTATATGTAAATTTGTGTTAGACTTTTTCCAATCCACCAGGTTGCCACCCCTTTCAAGCCACACACGCATATGTTTGATTGCAAAAAAGGAAAATGCCCAATCAGTAGGAGACTTCAAACCTATTAGCGTCTGCAATGTTTCATATAAGATCATTGCAAAATTGCTAGCCAAAAGACTAAAACCACATATGAGTCAAATTATCTCCCCCTACCAAGCTGCCTTCGTACCTAAAAGACAAATCACTGATAATATCATTCTTTTTCAAGAAATTTTTGATTTCTTGAAAAAGAAAAAAGGTAAGACATGTTTTGTGGCAATAAAATTGGATATGGCAAAGGCCTATGATAAATTTGAGTGGGGTTTTCTCATTACCACTTTCCGCTTTTTGGGATTTGGTGAAAAATGGTGCGGTATGATCCAAAATATCATTAGTACCACATCTTTTTCAATTAAATAAATGGTTTTGATTTCAATCATTTCTCTGCCTCTAGAAGAATCTGACAAGGGTGCCCTCTAGCCCATTTTTTTTTATAATTGTGATGGAAGCCCTATCCAAATTATTGGCCACATACAGGGATCTTAACCTCTTCAAAGGAATCAAAATTGCCAGATATGCCCCTGAAATCACTCATTTGTTCTTTGTAGATGATAGTTTTATCTTTTGTAGAGCCACCCATGATGACTTGGCTACCATCAAATGTGTTTTGATTTATTTTCAGATCTTTCTGGGCTTACCATCAACTTTGAAAAAAATGGCTTAGCTTTCATCTCAAACATTGATGCCCCTACCAAAAAAAAATTGAGTAATATCATTGGAATTAAGGAAATGGACAACAAGTCAATCCACTTGGGGACCAATCTCTTCCACCAGAGGGCTAAAACCCTGTATTTTTCTAGACTATTAGAAATAGTTAGGGGTAAGCTTAATCTATGGAAGTCTAATATGTTGTCCTTTGCTGGAAGAGGTTTACTGTTATAGTCCACCTTGGCATCAATACCCTCATACATCATGAGCTGCTTCGCACTTCCCAAGACCATATGCAAGAAGCTCGACTCCATTTACTTACATTTCTGGAATGTAGATCAAATAAATAAGAATAAATGCTACCTTATTGGATGGAAAACCATATGCCAACCCAAGACTAAAGGTGGATTAGGAATAAGAGACTCAAAAACCACAATCTAGCTCTCCTCCTCAAATTAGGGTGGTGACTAATAACCAATGAAAACAGCATTTGGGCCAAGTCTTTGAAAGCTAGGTATTTTCACAATAGATCCATTTTTGACCAAAAAACCTTGAAAGCCTGTGGATCTTATTGCTGGAACAGTATTTGTAAGATCATTCCTTGGCTAAAAAATGTTGTTATCAGACAAATAGGAAATGGATTCAAAACTGCCTTTTGGGACGATCCATGGATCAAGAAAGACAACCAAGTTCTTGACTTGGAAGGTATCAAAGTCGCAATCCCTCGTATTGTAACTGTTAATGACACCATATCCGATAGGAAGTGGAACTTGGAATTGTTGAATTCGATATTGCCAACACATTTTACTGATATTATCAACATGATCCCATTGACACAACAATCAGATCAATGAAGGTTTCTTCTAACAAAGGATGGGTCCTTCAGGACAAACCAGGCCACTACTTTTCTAAATGGCAACACTCTGACTTGGACCAATAACCACCCATTTAGGTGCATGTGCACTAGACCATGCACAAAATGGTGATGGTTTTTCTGGAAATTCAAAATCCACCCCAAATTTAAATTATTCTTATGGAGAACCATTAACAATGGTTTACCTACTAAGGATATAATATCCAAATGGGGGGATTTGGATCCGACTTGTGGGGGATGCAATAACAGTAGAGAAACTGTTTTTCATGTCTTATTTGAGAGCGAATTTGCCAAACGGGTCTGAGCCGCCGGACCTTTGGGTTTCAAACTGGAACTCGCCCCAACCACAAATGTGAACAACATGATAATGTACTGTTTCAACTCTGGTCTAATTCCTAAAAAAGACCGAGTATGGTTCTTCACTATTTATATGTTCACCACTTACTTTATTTGGGAACACAAGAACAAAACCGAATTTAGCGGGAAAAAACCTTATCTAAATCAAACAATCAAAAAGATTGATTTCTGGATCGCCTTTGGGATGACAAATCTTGAAACAGTACCACAATCTGATTGGGGGCAATCTAGTATCACACCAAGCCCACACAATAATACAAATACAATCATCATCACCAGTGTAAAGGACATAAAGGGGAAAACATCTGCATAGGCAATATGATTTATATCATATGAGAAATGCTTATTAATGGAAGCTAAGTTTTGCATGACAGGAAAAGATGGTGAGGCCGAGGCAATAGGCATGATGCTAGGATTAATCGAGGCACAAGCATGACTAATGGAAACAGAACAAGTGTAGAGCGATGCAAAGGAAATTGGATGGCTACTTCAAAACAATCAAGACCTGTCACTCAACCATTGGCCTAGAACTTTAGTAGCAATATGTAATGAATTAGACCATCTCCCTAGTTACCCTAATTTTCGTTTAATTACTAATATTAGCTATATGGAATTCCACCCTTAAGATATCCATATGATTCAGAATATAAAATTATTGAAACTGATGGATCAATAGAAGGATGGGGAGCAGTTTTAAAAACAAGACCCAATGAATATAGTAGTAAAACAGAAGAACAAATTTGCAGATATGCCTCTGGTATACATAAAAGGAAAAATCTAAGCCCAATTGACTGTGAAATAGAAGCAGTAATAGCAGGATTACAAGCATTTGATTTTTTTATAATATTAAGAAGTTTTACACTTAGAACAGATTGTGAAGCTATAGTAAAATTTTACAAAACTCTTAATGAAAAAAGAGTAAGTACAAGAAGATGGTTAATTTTTCGAGAATTAATCTTAGGAAAAGGATATAAAATAAAAATAGAACATATAAAAGGAAATGATAATTATATTGCAGACTACTTATCTCGTGAATGTTTACTTAAGTCACTAACATAATTTTGACAATTTTTCAGAAGTCAAAAAGATCTGAATCACGAAGGAGTTTCTCTCCTGATTCTGATCAATTCCCCAGATTAGAAGAAGTATACAAGAGATATAAAAAGAAGATGGACAAAGGCAAAAAGCCTATGACCCCAGAAAGGAGCCCCTCTCCTGATACAGCAAGAAAAACAGCAGAAATGCTACAACAAGTTTTTGGTAATATTGGAATAAGAGGAAGAATGAAAGAAGCCCCAGATAATGGGATTCAGTATGGAAGAAGTTATCTAAAACCGATAGATGAGCCCTTTGGGTTCAGAAGCATGTATACAGTAGGTACTGAAGAACAGATTATCCTTGATAATCTGTGGGTATCATATAACAAGATCTTGAAAGATCCATATAATAAGCAAAGAAGAGAGCATTTTATGACCAGCATAAATTGCTGTAGTTATCAATTTGCTAAGATAAAAGAAGCAAGAAAAGAAAATTATCCATATTATGTTCTTATTGAAGGACATAATCCTGGAGTATATGATAGATGGACAGAAGTTTTACAACAATTGAAAAATTATCCCAAACACCCATGGTTCAAGGGATTTCATAAATTAGAAGAAGCACTGGATTATGCGCGGCGTAATCTAGGACCTAATTTTTTTATAACACCAGCTCTTAGACTTCCAGTGTCTAAGGTCAGGGATACAACAAGTTTTAAAGACGCATTGATCAAATGTGACCAATGTGATACAACAAGCTCAAGAATTGCAGAAATACAAAAGAATGAGGCTCAGATTAAAATAGAACTCCAGACTCTTAAAGAATCTGAACAAAGATATCATCATCAGTTAGCAGCAAAGATACAAGAAGTTGATGAGTTAAAAGAAGCTCTACGTCTCCTTCAGCAAACAAGATTTGATACAATAAACGTCCCAACACCACCAGCATATGAAAACCTCCTTGACAGAATTCAGAAGATGGAAGAATCAATCAAGAAGAAAGAAGAATATGAGAAGATTCTTATGGCAAAAACAAATTCAGAAAATATAAAATCAAAAATTGAAAATATATTTGAAAAACATTTCTATCCAGAAGCCTCCAGTGCATCCACTGAAGACCTAGCAAAAGACAGATAAGCCCCTGCTCCATCAAAGAAGAAACAGTATCAAGCTATAACAAGTAAGAAGAATCTCTTCAATAGTAGAAGACCCTTTTTGGAAAAACAAAGTGTTTGGCCGACACTTATGGATATGTCCAAAAAGGTGGGCCCTCAACTTTTGAAAAAGAAGATCAATTATAGAAGAATACAGAAGACTTATCCGGATCTCTCCGGATTTCAAAAAACTCTGTAATATACTTTGTAAATATTTGTTTATAAAAGAAGGGAAACTCTTCAGAAGAAGGAGGAGTCTGACCCTGGATTTTTCTTAGAAGTTTTTCCTCTGTAATAGTACGAAATCTTCAAGTTGAATAAAAAGAAGTTCATCATTCCTGTAAGTTTTTTTTTCTTTCCTTTTAATACATCGGAGCTTCTTCTTCTAGCATCAGACTAAAGCCTACAGTCGAGCCTCTCGATTCTGGCTGCTAGATCCAGTTAAGCTCTTCTTTTATTTTTTTTGTTTATGATTTAATTATGTGTGAGTAGTTTCTCAAGAAGGATTAAAGGATATGATATAAGATTCAGACAGAAATTTTCCTTTTATTTTGTAAATTCTTTTTAAAATATTCCGTAATGACTGAAAGAAGGTTAAGATCGAAGATCTTTCTTAAGGAGTGATTACGACACTTGAACTCTGTATTATGTCAGGAGTAGAGGACTGGCATATAACCAGAGAATAGTCTAAAGCTCTAGATCTAGATCGGTACATCTAACAATCAGACTATGTAGCCTTAGATTCATACTGTTTGTTCTTCCAGTAATATTCCAAAAGAATAGGTCTTTATGCTCTGGACGTTGAGGCAAGGTGGCCGTTTAGTCCCTGAGAGCAGAACCCCTGTGTGAGGGTATGAATCATGTTGGCATGGCGTCCCACATGAATTGGAAGACTTGCAGTTCCTGGCTAAGTATTCCCTTAATTAAAAATGACAGTCTGAGTTAGCATACCAAAAGAACTGGGCGTAAATACTGTGCGTGTATCACCGGTTGATCCCCAGTGTGAGGATGTGAATTGTACAAGCACGGCGTTTTGTACAAGCTTAGATTATGTTAAAAAAAAAAAAAAAAAAAAAAAAAAAAAAAAAGGATCGGAGAAAGGATTTTTCCAATCTCGTTCTGATTGCTATACAGAACCAGGAGAACATCATTTCCCTGGATTTTAGCATATCTCGATCCTGAAATTTGTCTTTTTCTTTATTTCTGTCAAAAATCTTACAAAATATCCTTAGATCCTTCTTCCTCTTCTCATCCCTTCCCCTGGTGTGCCTTCTGTGCCCTCTGTCTAGCACATATCCTTCTGTGCTACTGATGTGAACCGGCAGCCTCCGGCCAAAACCCCCCTTTGGTATCAGAGCATCGTTTATTTCATAAAAAGAAATTTTAAGATTATCTTTATGTTTTCAGTTTATTTAAATTATTTCAGTTTTATTGAATATCTTGTTAGTGAATATAATAGAATCCATAATAATTATTTTCGAATTGAATATCTTGATATAAGCTCTTTATCAGAACTAGTAGAAATATATTATAAAGATTTTTGTGAGTCTATAATAGAATCTTCAGAAGAATTAAAAGATTTACCAGAAGAAGTTAAAAGAATTATTCTACAAAAAAGTTATTTAAATCCAGAAGAATTGCTTAGAAATTATGATTATCAAATTATTAGATATAATCAATGGAAAAATTCTCATAGAAGATATTATCCTTTATTAGCCTTACCAAAAAGTTTTACTGAATGGACAGAATAGATTATTTACAATCAGAAATTTTTAAGATAAGAACAGAAGTCAGTAAAATACAACAAAATTTAGACTATATTAATAGAAGTATTACTTTATTGTTAAAACAAACTCAACAAGATAACGAATCAGATAAAATAGTTATATTAGAATTATTAAGACTATCTACAAAGATAGAACAAAAATTTTTAGAAATAACTAACCAGTTTGACACAAGGATCAAGAATATAGAAAACTTGTTAAAATTTTATAATACCTAAAATTTCAGAAATTATATTAACAGAACAAATAAGATTAAAACATTTAAAGTTTCTAATGACAAATTTAGAACCAGAATTAACAGAGTTAAAAATTTTGTTAGAAGATTAGAACGAAACAGATTAATAAGAGAATTAGAAAATCAAAACAACAGTGATAATGGAAGATAGGATAATAACACAGGAAGAAATAAAAATATTAAAACAACATGATAAGTATGGTTTAATAGGAACATTATTATACAAAAGAAAATTAGGTGTTGAACTCTTTAAAGAAGATAGGATAAGATTAGAAAATTTAGCAATAAAATCAGGAATTACAACAGAAAATGAAGAATTAATTGATAGAGGAGATAGATTTATTATTAGAAAATTAGAAAACATTACTGATGAAACCAGTGAAACCAGTGAAATAAATCCCAGATTATTAATTAATGATGAAAATATAAATGAAAATGAAAGTTTAGAATCTGACATAGAAGAATTACGAAATATCGAAGCAATGAATGATGTAACCTATGATCAAACAAGACCATATGGACCTAATAACCCAAACATGGCTTGGGGAAATAGACCAAGATGGAAATTAGAACCAACAGAATTAGAACAACCAAAAGATGATTTTAAATTTTATAAACCTAGAGGGAAAAAATTACCAATAGAAGAACCAGTAGTATTTGCAGATAGAAAAGAATCAGGAAAAATATTAAACATAGGATATCATGACCCCTAGAAACTAGATTCAGTACTTGATATATGGAAGAGCAAAGTATTAAATGACTGTTTACAATTTAAAGAACCACAAGAAACTGATGAATTATATCAATATTTAGAAACATTCTTAGGAGAAACAATGAAAGCAAACTGGGAAAGATATAAAGTTGAATATCCAGAAGAACTTAGAACATTAAAAACATTTGGACCAAACCCATATAATTTTGAAAATACATATGTTAGCAACAGGAAGAGACCCTAACAGTTCTCGAATAGAACAACAGACTGAAGCTTTAGCACAGTTAGAAAGATTAGTTTTAACAGATTATAGGTATGCAAAAAGTTTTCTAAAAGAATATTATTATTTTGCAAGCATAAGTGGAAATTATTTTACACAATCTGTAAAAGATAAGCTATTTCAGAAGTTACCAGGACAATTAGGAGAAGAGATAAGACAAAAATGGCATCCTATAAATGATATTCCAGAAAATGATAATATAGGCATTAGAATACAACATATTATAAAATGTCTAAAAGAAAAATGTATAACTATACAGATTCAACAACAATTTCAAAAAGAACAATATAATTTCTGTAAAGATATCTATGTACCACAAATATATGGAAGAGAAGGAAAAGATATTTATAGAAGAAAACAAAACATTAGAACTAGAATACAAAGACCTCAGTATAGACCTAGATATCAAACAAGAAGTAATCATAGAAGACCCCAGAAGAGATATTATCTTAGAAGATCTGATGCAAGAAGACCATTCTTAAATAAAGATCATCATGCTAGAATGTATGATCCAGATAGGATCTATAAAAGAAAATTAAGATGTTTTATATGTGATAGGGATGATCATTTAGCATCAAAGTGTCCAAGAAGAATAAATGAGGATACAAAGAGATCTTTAGTAGTACAAGATTCGAAATGCTGTTTGATAGATGTTGAAGATGATTTAAGTGATACAGAATCAATATACAGCATTGTATCTATAGAGATATATAATCCAAACATTGAAGAAAAAGATAGTGAAGAAGAAATACCAAGTGTTATGCAACAATATTTAGAAGAAAACATATGTGTATTAACAGATACATGCATAGAAGATAATCATCGATGGAAAAATGGATCAGGATCACATGATGTAGCATGTAAGAAATGTAGAGGATATCCATGGATAACATTACGATATAAATGTGAAAAATGCTTTGAAGAACGATGTAAGAATTGTTTAGATAAATCAGAAATTATTCCCAAGATTGATGAAAAAATAGTAAAACTACAAGATAAGATAGTTACTAAGAAGGTCGAAATCTTAGAAGATGAAATAACCATATTAAAAGCTCAGTTACAAAGTAAAGAAGATTTTAGTTCAAGGACATACGAAGAACCAAGAATAGATTGGATGGAAATTATTGAAAATGGAGGAATAAAACCAGCAAAATCTACAAAAGGATCTTTAGGATATGATATTTTTTCACCTATAGAAATAGTATTATTACCCAATGATATTACTATAATAGACGCTCAAGTTAGATACTCTATTTCAGAAAAATATGGGATAAAACTAGAAACAAAATCTAGCATGGCAGCAAAAGGATTAATGATCATAGGAGGAATTTTAGATTCTGACTATGAAGATAATATCTATGTAATAATAAGAAATTTTACTCAAATAGCACAAACTATAAAACCAGGACAAAAAATAGCTCAGGCTATAATATTACCAAACTATGAACAAGGTCCAGACAAACCTCGAACAGGAGGATTTGGATCAACAGATAGACCTAGTACTAGTAACCAGGTAATAGAAAACTATACACTAGCTACTATTGAAAAACCAGAAACCATTCAAAAAGAAACAACTATATTCTGTCAGGTAAAGAATAGTTTAAATAATTTACAAACACTTTGTAGAATAAAAATAAATAAGAAAACAGTATATTTAAAAGCCATAATAGATACAGGATGTACAAGCTCTATAGTAAACCCAAGATTTTTTGATAAAAATGATTTTGAAGAAATAGAGAAACCAACAATAGCAACATCAGTTGATGGAATAGAAACTGAATATAAATTTAAATTAAAACCAGCCTCTATAAGCTTTAAAGATGTATGTGACAAATATTCAATAGATTACCCACTTAATAATGTATACCTAAGAAAATGTCCTTGGGATATGTTATTAGGACTAGGATTTATATTAGCACAATCAGGAGGATTATATGTTAATAAACATAGCATTATAATATTCAAAAATATAACACAAACACCAACCTACCCACCTTACCCAAAAATTAAGCAAACTGATAAAAAGATTTTCGATGAATGCCCTTGTAATATACCAGGACAATGTAAAAAGGCAATAAGTAATATTGAATTAACCTTAGAAGAAAACATTATAGAAGAATTTGAAAACTTAATCCCAGAACAAGATATAATAGATTTTGAAGAAGGAATAAACCCATCATTAATATTAGCCATCCTAGAAACCTCTAACAATATTAAAAAGACTATAGAAAGGTTAGAACAAATAGAAATAATTCAAGACAAAAACCCTTTAAAACATTGGGAAAAAGATAAACCTGTCATGAAGATAGAAATTATAAATCAAAATTTAAAAATAAATTCAGGAGTACCAAAATATCACCCAATAGATTCAGAACAGTTCAAACTCCATATTACAGAATTATTAGAATTAAATTTAATAAGAAAATCAAATAGTCCCTATAGATCTGCAGCTATGATAGTAATGAAAGAAAGTGAGAAAAGAAGAGGAAAAAGTAGAATGGTGATAAATTATAAAAGACTAAATGATAACACAATAGATGATGCATATAATTTACCCCAAAAGAATTTCCTTATTCAATTTATACAAAAAGCTAAAATCTTTTCAAAATTTGACTTAAAATCAGGATTTCATCAGATAGCCATAGAAGAAGAATCAAAACCATGGACAGCTTTTACAACAACTGAAGGCCATTATGAATGGAATGTAATGCCTTTTGGATTAAAAAATGCACCTGCAGTTTTTCAAAGAAGAATGGATGAAATTTTCTTACCTTATAGAGAATTTTGTATAGTTTATATAGATGATATATTAGTATTTTCTAAAACAGAACTTGAACATATAGCACATCTTCATAAAATATTTTCAGAATTTTACAAACATGGCCTAGTAGTTTCCAAGAAAAAGATGGAAATAGGCAAAGACCAAATTAAGTTTCTAGGACTAGAAATAGGATTAGGACAAATAAAATTACAACCTCATATAGCTACAAAAATTCTAGAATTTTCTTCAAACTTAAAAACTACGAAGGATATAAAAAGTTTTATAGGCTTAGTAAACCAAGCAAGGGATTTTATCCCAAACTTAGGAAAGATTATAGGACCTTTATATTCTAAAACAAACCCTAAAGGTGAAAAGAAATTTAATTCACAAGATAAAATCCTAGTAGAAAAAATAAAGAATATTGTACAAACTATTCCACCCTTAAGATATCCATATGATTCAGAATATAAAATTATTGAAACTGATGGATCAATAGAAGGATGGGGAGCAGTTTTAAAAACAAGACCCAATGAATATAGTAGTAAAACAGAAGAACAAATTTGCAGATATGCCTCTGGTATACATAAAAGGAAAAATCTAAGCCCAATTGACTGTGAAATAGAAGCAGTAATAGCAGGATTACAAGCATTTGATTTTTTTATAATATTAAGAAGTTTTACACTTAGAACAGATTGTGAAGCTATAGTAAAATTTTACAAAACTCTTAATGAAAAAAGAGTAAGTACAAGAAGATGGTTAATTTTTCGAGAATTAATCTTAGGAAAAGGATATAAAATAAAAATAGAACATATAAAAGGAAATGATAATTATATTGCAGACTACTTATCTCGTGAATGTTTACTTAAGTCACTAACATAATTTTGACAATTTTTCAGAAGTCAAAAAGATCTGAATCACGAAGGAGTTTCTCTCCTGATTCTGATCAATTCCCCAGATTAGAAGAAGTATACAAGAGATATAAAAAGAAGATGGACAAAGGCAAAAAGCCTATGACCCCAGAAAGGAGCCCCTCTCCTGATACAGCAAGAAAAACAGCAGAAATGCTACAACAAGTTTTTGGTAATATTGGAATAAGAGGAAGAATGAAAGAAGCCCCAGATAATGGGATTCAGTATGGAAGAAGTTATCTAAAACCGATAGATGAGCCCTTTGGGTTCAGAAGCATGTATACAGTAGGTACTGAAGAACAGATTATCCTTGATAATCTGTGGGTATCATATAACAAGATCTTGAAAGATCCATATAATAAGCAAAGAAGAGAGCATTTTATGACCAGCATAAATTGCTGTAGTTATCAATTTGCTAAGATAAAAGAAGCAAGAAAAGAAAATTATCCATATTATGTTCTTATTGAAGGACATAATCCTGGAGTATATGATAGATGGACAGAAGTTTTACAACAATTGAAAAATTATCCCAAACACCCATGGTTCAAGGGATTTCATAAATTAGAAGAAGCACTGGATTATGCTCGGCGTAATCTAGGACCTAATTTTTTTATAACACCAGCTCTTAGACTTCCAGTGTCTAAGGTCAGGGATACAACAAGTTTTAAAGACGCATTAATCAAATGCGACCAATGTGATACAACAAGCTCAAGAATTACTGAGATACAAAAGAATGAGGCTCAGCTTAAAGTAGAACTCCAGACTATTAAAGAATCTGAACAAAGATATCATCATCAGTTAGCAGCAAAGATACAAGAAGTTGATGAGTTAAAAGAAGCTCTACGTCTCCTTCAGCAAACAAGATTGGATACAATAAACGTCCCAACACCACCAGCATATGAAAACCTCCTTGACAGAATTCAGAAGATGGAAGAATCAATCAAGAAGAAAG
>NW_024868981.1:0-37304 GCF_013358625.1 Macadamia integrifolia
AGCATTGATTCATATTTCTCAATGATATCCCATGATCGCAACAATTGGTTGAATCCCATGAAACCATTTCATAGAAGTTCATTGGTATCTTTTCTTTCCTCCAAGATTCCTTGTTTGATCAGCCCCTTAGAGGTAAAGTGCCTATCAAAATCTCTCAATCGATCGATCTTTCATCTTTCTAGCACAAATCAATAGCATTGTTTCACTTCGATCCAGTTATCATTGATCTTCTTGGTCCCTATTTTGTTTTTGCCTTCCCAAAATAAAGAGAGATCTGCTACTTACTTCTCACGCAAACTTTCGACTTATACAATAGTCAATTCGTCAGTGTATCTTTTTGATCTCCTTCCCTCCCATTCATCAGATTTTTTTTCTTTGACCAATACAATTCGTCAGTGTATCTTTTTGACCACCTGAAAGTACTATTAGAAGGTAGATTTGTTTAGCAGGGTGAATGATATGATCACTAAACAATCAAGTAAATTAACAACGAAAAAAAGAATAAAGAAAAACAATTCTTGTATGTGGTAACCCACTTCCAAATCTTTATCTTCCAAACCACAAAGGGTTAATAATTCATATTTCAACTGGTTTTCAATGTACACAAAAAATACAATTTCAAGAAAATAATGGGACAAAGTGGAAATAAGGGGAAGTCAATAATCAATACCTTTTTGGAACATAGACGGCACTCAATTGGGAACTCGCTGACCGTTGCACTCGATTAGAATATTCAAATGGAGCCAGTGTTCCAAAGTTGACGCAGAAGAAGCGTTATATTTGTTATGATTTTTATTCTAGAACAGAGATACGCCTAATGTGGAAGGGAGAGACGGACACCAAAAAAAAAAAGTTAGTGGAGGGAGAAAAATATTTTGAGGAAAAAAGAAAGGAAAGTTTTTTTTGGTAGAAAGAAAATGGAAACTGGAAAGGAGGAGTTCAAGAAGTAAAAAAGAAGTGGAAAAGAGAGGAGGAGAGATCATGGACATCTGGAGAGTTTGGGGGAGAGAAGATAAGTGGAATGAGTTTAAAAGAAAGTGGGATGAGTTTGAGAGAAATAAGGAAAATAGAGAAAATTATTTAGAAAAGTGGGGGGAATTTGAGAGAAATAAGAATAAATAAAAAGAAAATTTACGAAATTGAGATAATGGAGGAAGACGTATGAGAGTGTGAGTGAGAGTGAGAGTAAGAGAAAAAAGATAGATGGAGGAAGGGAGACTGTGAGTGAGTGAGTGAGTGAGTGGGTGGGTTGGTGAGAGAGGAGAAAAATAAAATAAAAAAAGGGCTTAGATTGTATTGGTTATAAAAAAAAAATCTACTCAACTAAGGGAAAATAAGAGGAAAATAAACAGTAAAGGAAGAAGAAATTATGATGAAAGAACTAAAGCAAGACCAGTCCATCCCCAGTCCGAAACAGAATCGAAATCAAGTATTCTTAGATTAGGAACCAATGGGTGTTTGGTTCCTCATCCATGATCCAACCTTTCTGTCTTTGGATTTTCTTTCTCTATTTCCCTTGTTGATCCCTTTTTTGAAGCTCAGATGATAAAGAAGTGAGTTATACAAGTTACAGACCTCAGAAGTCATAACTGAACATGCCATCTACTTAATAAAAGGCTGTCCTTAAATTCTCAATCTCTGTTCCAGCTGGCCTTGCCCTTCCCTGTCCGAATAGAATGTCCGAATAATCTATTTAAGCTTGAGATGCAATGGAAATCCTTTCAATAATATGATTCTATTGATTTTCAGTCAAAACCCATAACCCACGTTTGTTTTTCTCTTGTGGGTCTGTAATATAGAATGTTTTTGAAGTGGGTGTTCATCGAGGAGAAGAGGGTTGATGGTGTTTGCTTCATGTGATTTATTAGTTTCTTGTTGGGTTTTGGTTGTTGATGAGAATGGTGTGAATCATGTGTCGGAATTTGATATTAGCGGAGTTGGGTTAGATTTTGTTGCTTCTGGTTGCTCTTCTAGTCGATGTGGAACATCTTATGTTGGATTCTCCTTCAGTAACTACACAAAGGAAATAGCTATGAGTGTTAATAGAGGATTCTGAACCCGGAAATTAATATACAGGAGGAATAAAAGCACTGGGTGTAGAGGACTTTCGGCTGCTCCATGCTGGTTCTTATGGCTTTTTGTTTGTTAATTGTTTTTCTCTAAAATCATCAGTTCACTTCTCATTTAAGTTTATAGGCTTTCTGTGACTGTATTTGGGTTCCAATTTCATATTTTCAATGGTTGCTCAAGATCCCAAATCAAACATTGGATGTCAAGCTGAAGCCTACTCCCCCTATTTCAGTTACAAATTTAATGGAAGTGGTTGCTGATGACCGGCCAGAAGCATGCACGACAAACACTACAAAAACACATTTTAGGCATATCTGAATCCATGGCTGAAGAATAAGAACTCCTCAATGTCTTCTTGTATACTCTTCGTACAACACGATCAATGTTGGTCTGATCTATCCTCTTTCCCTTTTGCTTTTGGTTGTTAGCATCATTTAATGGGTCAGTGATAACTATATATAGGGGTGCTGCAATAAAATTTGGGTTTCTTCCCCATTAAGGAAACAATACCTTAGGTTCACACATAGTAATAAATATTTCATACCATTAAGGTGTGCTAATAGAATCCAATATCTCCATAGAGATCACTTACCAATAATATTGGATTCTTTCTGCTTACTCCATCTGTAGTCAACATCATTAAATCGATTTTAGAAACAAATCTTTGACTATGCTAGCCCACCTAATAGGAAATCTTACAATCTTCCACTTGGGCATATATGTCACAAGTTTTAGATTTTAAAATTTATTTAAAACGACTCTCCGATTTAGATAGACTAACTGTGGCCACAAACAAAACAATGTCGAATGGAGTGCACCTTAAACCAAATGCCAGAGAGTAATAGAAGGCTTTCGATCTTCGAGCTTCTTAGGAGCTTTGAGAGAAAGAGAAAGAAAGAGAGAGAGAGAGAGAAAGAGGGGAACGTGAGAGGAAGGTGAGTAAAAAGAAAGGGGTAAAGAAACAAAAGAGTGGGAGGAACATGTCAGAGCGGGAGGGAGGGAAAGAGTTTTAAGAAAAAAAAAAGAGAGAGTTTTAGTAAGGAAAGGAAAAAAAAGTTTTAATTAAAAATAGAAAGTAGATAAAATCTTTTGAGAGTGGGAGTGAGAGAAAGAGTTTTAGTAAAAGAAGGAAAGAATAATGGGAAAAATCGTGTGAAAGAGAGAGAGATATATGAATAATATTTAAATATTATAAAAATATAATAATATAAAGGGTATCAACAATTTAAGAAAATAAAAATGAATGAAAAGAAGAGATAATGAAGGAGAAATCGTGTGAAAATGAGAGAGAAAGAGAGAGAGATAAATAGTATTTAAGTATTATAAATATAAAAATATAATAATAATATGAAGAGTACAAAAATTAAGAAAATAAAAAAAAAATGGGAAGAAAAGAAAATGAAGGAGAAAGAATAAAATTATCAAGTGAAAGATTTATCACTTCATACTTTTATATAATAATATGATATATAAAACATGTATTTATTAAAATATATATATGTATATATATTTTTTTAATGAGTTAGGATACTCTGTAAAATAAAAAAAGGTGTCACGTACATGGTACGTTGGTGTGACAAAAACAGTACCGGAATCGTAGACATATTTGGGAGAAAAAAAAATTGGATTCGGCTCGTCTCCAACAACTTACGTTTCAACGAACGTCCACTGATTTTGTCGATGCTCAATACGTAAATTTCGACAAATCCAACGGCTGAATGGCTTTGACCCTTGTCTCCTCTCATTGAACGATTGTGATCCGTTGCTTTCTCCTCGGAAAACGGACGAGTAGTTAAGAGACCGAGAAACCAAGAGTGAGAAGAAAATAGTTAATCGTAGAAGAGTGGTATTTCAGTATAACACCTCAGGAGTCATGGCGCAGTATCGAATCACTACCTCACCTCGGATCATTCACAACCATGATAACCCATTTTTGAAAGTCGTCGCAACGATCCAAGAAGTTAATCAATAAACTAATTCTGAATCATACACTATGTATTTTATCTTCAAGTAGAGGCTCCATTGACGAAGAAGAGTTGGAATGAAAATTGGAAATAGGATATCTGTTGGAAGAGCTTTACAAGTAGTGGAGTATGAAATCTTCTTCTAATCGGAAAATAAAGAAATGCGACCATGCGACTCCTTTTCAGAAGCTCTCTGTTTTTGATTGGTCTCTGCTGAGTATTATATTTTGGGAAAAAAGCGGGAAATAGAACTGAAAAAGGTTTCTGGTTCATTTCTGGTAATTTTAGCAGGACGACAGATCATTCTCCAACTGTAATGCAAGTGTTTCAGAGTCCTCTGTTTTGCCTTCAACCCCAAGGTGATGCATTTACAAGAAGATCAGTTTTTGATTCAATTTTGATTGGTTGTTAGGGTTTTAGCATGTTTGAAGAGGGAAAGACGAAAAAATAGAGGAAAAAGAGCTTATAGGTTCATTTTGAAAGAAAAACAGATACGGAATGATTCATGAAGATCGATAAGCATGCACGACAAATACTATAAAATACACGTTTTAGACATACCTGAATCCATGGTTGAAGAATAAGAACTCCTCAATGTCTTCTTGTATGCTCCTTGTACAACACGATCAATGTTGGTCTGGTCTACCCTCTTTCCCTTTTGCTTTTGGTCGTTAGCTTCACTTAATGGGTCAGTGATAACTATATATAGGGGTGAGGGTAGGGACCAACCCTGCAATAAAATTAGGGTTTCCTCCACATTAAGGAAACAATACGTTAGGTCCACATATAGTAATAAATATTTCATACCATTAAGGTGTGCTAATAGAATCCAATATCTCCATAGAGACCACTTACCAATAATATTGGATTCTTTCTGCTTACTCCATCTTTAGTCAACACCACCAAATCGGTTTTGGAAACAAATCTTTGACTATGCTAGCCCACCTAATAAGAAATCTTACACCTTTTTCTAGTTGAATGAACCATGTCATATAATTATTCCAATACTAAAACGCGGTTGGCTGGAATCTCAAATGTGACTGATCACAGGCATTGACCTGGGAAAATTTACCTGAGAACATTCTTTTCGGACTGCCATTTTGCTACCATACCTTTCCAAGCCCACCCACCGCCTCTTCTCGCATTGGCTACTTAGTTTTCTTATAAAATCATTTCATTTCTTGCCCCAACCAACTTTCCTAAACAACCCAGGCATTTCGGTATAGCTACAAGTAAAGCAATCCTGAAATGCCAATGTTGGATTCCAATGTGGCAATACATAAGTTAGCAATATCTCCTGACATTTTGCCAGTCAAACAACCACAGTGCAAGTTCCACCCTGAGTTGGCGGAGCGTAAAAACAGAAGACATACAGAAGTCGAAGGATGCTCAGAGAGAAAGCAAGTGATCGCCCTTTGCATTTGTTCAGTGAGAGGAGAGAAGGGTCGAAACCGTTCAACTGTTAGATTCATCGAAGTCCACGTATCGAACAACATTAAAATCGGTGGATCAGTCGTTGGAGACGAGCTGGATCCAAAAGTATCATCGGTCTAGATTCTTGTGATGGATTGAAATTTGAGCATCACTGTCACCAAAAAAAGGGACATAAATTGAATAAGAAAAAAAAGAAAAGAAAAAGACATTATTGAGACTTTGCTGCTACCACTAACATTGATTGAGACTTTAACTTTATTGCCTTTTCTTTTGGTAAGGGTCTCAACTCTACTGCAGCCACGTGATACTGTCATACTGATGGGTGAAACTTTGCACTGAGTACTTTACTTATTGTTGCTTTATTGGTGCAAGTTGTAAGTTGTGGATGATTGACTCCACTACCCAATAAGTCTTTCTTAACCCTTATTTCTTTCCACTGTTTTGAATACTATCTGCTTCCTTTCCTCTTTGTACCGTCTACTGAATTTCTGCTAGCTTCTTGTTTACAAGGAAAAATGGCTAAGAGAGATTATGCAGCTGGTAAAGAATTGATCTCTACCACTCTCTACTGTCTTCAGTTTATGTTTTCTTCTAGCTTTCTAATGAATTTCTGGTTTATGCAGGTGATAAGAAGTTGATGATCTCTACCACTCTTGGACGACGAGGTGTTCAGGAGTATGAAGAGCTTCAACGTATTGTGAGGGAGACCAAAGTGAAACTTTTGGATCTGGAAAGGAAGGAGTTGGAAGATGGAGGAGTATGGATGTTGTTGAAAAAGATTAAAGAATTATATTATGAAGCAGATGATGTGTTAGATGAGTTGTTATATGAAGCCATGAGAATTCGAAAGTACTTCATGATGACCAGAAAGGTATGCAATATTAAGTCCTTGCCTGCACTGCACTTGTTCCACCCACTTTTATTAATATTCCATCACAGAATGTCTGGTAAAATCAAGGTTTTGAATGGAAAATTGCTAGATGAGAAGAAAGGAAAAATGGAAATGAAAATCCCCCAAGAAATATATGAAATTGGCCCACTACCTATCACAATTGAAATTGATTTGGTGGAGAAAATAAAAGTAAGGGAGGATGACAAAGGAAAGATTATTAAGATGTTAATGGATCAAAATGAAGAAATGCTCTCTGTCATCCCTATAGTGGGGTGGGAAGGTGTTGGCAAGGCAAATCTAGTAAAGCAGATTTTCAATGATGAGTCAATAAGCTCACAATTTGATCTGAAATCTTGGATTTCTGTGTCATCTGAGAAGGGGTTTGATGTGAAAAATGTTGTAAAAGAAATAATTGAAAAGACTCCTGGAAGAAGAAGTATGGGTGATTTAAAAAATTTGGATTATTTACAGCATATGTTAGAAGAGATTTTGAGTGGAAAAAGGTTTTTACTTGTGTTAGATGATGTGTATACAAGTGGCTTTGATGAAGAAAAATGGAATAATTTTAGAGCTTTGTTGAGAGTTGGTTCCAAAGGGAGCAAAATTATTGTAACAACACCATTTGAAGAAGTAGCTTCAATAATGGCTACAGTTCCTCTTATAAGGGGGACAGTTCCTTTAATGATGGAGACATGTAGTAGTGATGAAGAAAGGTGGGAATTGTTCTGCAGAGAAGCATTTGGGATAGGAGGTGCAGAGAAGAGTGAAGATCTAGTCAGAATAGGATTGGAACTTGTTAAGGAATGCCAAGGCTATCAATTTGAGTTATCAATTCTAGGTGGGATGATGCACTTCAAGAAAAATAAAGAAGAGTGGGAAACTGTTCTAAATACTATGAAAGCATGTAGGAATAAAGATATAGAGATTTCAACACTGAAGATTTGTTACAATGACATGGAGTCACCATTGAAACGATGCTTTGCATATTGTTCAGTATTTCCCAAGAATTTTATAATTGAAAGGAAGACATTGATTCAGCTATGGATGGCTGAAGGTTTCTTGGAAGATGAAGAAGCATTATCACCCATTAATGGTGGAGATGTAAAATTAATGGAAGATATTGGTGATGATTATTTTAATTCATTGGTGCAGAGGTCTTTCCTTCAAGTTGTTCAAAAAGATGATAATGGTGAACCATTAGAGTGCAGGATGGATGACATTTTACATGATTTTGCACAGAACAAGCTCTGGCGATACGAAGCCACGGTTGTGGATGATGTTCGGACATTTCTTCGGTGTCCTAATAATATTTCTTCTTATGGTCCTCTGTTATTAAAGTTCAAGAGCCTGCGTGTACTAGAACTTAGACACATCAACAAAGATGATTTGCCATCTTCAATTGGAGAGTTATTGCACTTGAGGTATCTTGATCTTTCCCATGGTAGCTTTAAAGCATTACCTGCCACCATTTCCAATCTCCACCATTTGCAAACTTTGAAGCTGTTACATTGTAAATATCTTCAAAGATTGCCTAAAGGAATAACAAAACTGATCAACTTGAGGCATCTAGAAATTGAAAGAAGTCTCGACACTCCAAGAGGTTTAGGAAAACTGAGTAATCTTCAAACCTTCACTTCATTTAAGGTGGGAAACGATGTTACTACTGAAGCTGCAGATATTGAAGAGCTGAGATGTCTAGAACAACTTGGAGGAAGGCTGAGTTTAATTGGTCTCAACAATGTGAAAGATGGAGAAGTTGGTAAAGCAGCAAATTTCAAGGAGAAAAGAAGACTCAAGGAGTTGACATTAGAATGGGAATCAGATTGGCATGTTTGTACCGAGGAAGATAGTATGAAACAGGACAGCGTATTGGAGGAGCTCCAACCTCATCAAGATCTATTTGTTCTAAGGATACTACGTTTCAGTGGCACCAAGCTCCCTAAATGGTTGAATAATGGGAGTACACATCTCTCAAAATTACGTGAACTGCGTATTTACTCATGTCACCATGTAAAAGCTTTGGATCTTACAGGCTTGAGGTCTCTTCGGATACTAATGATTTCTTATTGTAAAAATCTAGAGTCTGCAGGAGTTGAGGGTCTCATGGACTTGGAGCTTTTGGAATTCAAGGCATGTGATAAGTTGAGCTCTCTTGTTGGATTGAAGGAGGCAAATCAGAGAGAAGATCAAATGGGTTCTTCACGAGCCAATCACGCGAAGCTGCGGATAGAAAGCTGCGATAATCTTACAACTTTACCAGAGAAGCTCCTACAATCATTGAAGACACTGCATATAGAAAGTTGTACAAATAGAATGGTTTTGATGAATGGGTTAGAAAACCTTTCATTGCTTCAACGCATGCAAATAGAAAATTGCCCAAATCTAAAGGAATTGTCAGAGGGTGTACGACAACTCTCATCTCTTCAACACTTTGAAATTAGGGAATGCCCTAAGCTCATGTTTTTATCAGAAGAGATGCAACGCTGGACATCACTACAGGCACTGACTATTTTTTCTTGCACAAATCTAAGGGATCTGCCAAGGGGTATTGCTAAGTTTTCCTCACTTAAAGAATTGGAAATCAGTGGATGTGATTGCTTGATCTCTTTACCAGATGAGATCCAAGAATTGATGTCATTGGAAATCTTGAAGATTGAGCAGTGTTCAGATTTGAGAGCTCTACCTGCTGGCCTCATAAAGCTCTCATCACTTCATGGATTGGAAATATCAAGTTGCAATAGGTTGACATCTTTTCCTAGAGGGATGCAGCACTTGAGATCACTAGACACACTGAAGATAAAAGGTTGTGATAATCTAGAAAAATTACCAGAGGAAATGGGGGACCCATCAACCCTTCGTGTGTTGGCTATAATTGGTTGTCCTAATCTACAGGTTCTACCAGAAGGCTTAGGAAATCTCAAAAACCTCCATCTATTGGAAATAATTGATTGCTCTAATCTAACCGCTCTACCAAATGGCTTGGGACACCTCTCATTGCTTCGATCTTTGTATATCCAGAGATGCCTTAATTTGGAGTCGTTTCCCAACACTCTTCCGCACATGACATCCTTACAGGTTCTTTGGTTGATTGATTGTCCTAAACTAAAGGATTTGTCCAGTGGATTGAGATCTCTCTCAACACTTGAAAAATTGACCATCTGGGGATGTCATAGCCTCATCAAGCTTTTTCAGGAGGGAATTCAAGAGCTGAAATCATTACAGGAGGTAACCATTTCGCATTGTTCAAGACTAAAAACCTTGCCTGATGGATTGGAGAAGCTCCCTTCACTTACAGAGCTGGTTATTTGGAAATGCCCTAAATTGGAGCCTTTAGAGAACATGATAGAACACTTGAAAGGGAGGAAGTTACGAAAACTGAACATTATAGACTGTCGTGGTCTGGAGACCATTGATGATGCACCTCAATCCCCTGCTAACATTGTCCTTACTCCTCCAGACTTCAGGTTCGTTTTCTCCTACCTTCTACTCATTTCTTTCTTTTGAATTTTCGTTTCTAGCTAATGCTTGAAAAGCTAGTGTTTGTTTAGATACTTATTTCTTCTTTCCCCTGCATTTCTCCAAATTTATAGTTCTTTTGTTGTTGGAGTTAATATGGGTCTTTACTTTAATGGATACAAAGTTGTCGTTATTTTGTTCGTTATCTTTTTTATGCCGGGCTAAAATATGATGGTTTTTAATGATATTTTCATATAATTCAAATTATATATACCAAAGTATTCCCCCCCCCCCTTTTTTTTTTAAATTTATTTATGAGTGCTTACTCTGTTATTTCCTTTGGCCCTCCATGAGTATGCATTCCTTTTGAGTCTATGAATTGTTATATCTTATTTTTTTTCCCTCTTAAAAACAAATTTGTAATCATTTCGGATGAATTATTTTCCATTTCTTTTGGATGGATTTCACATCTTATGATATGTTCAAACTTCAAAGGTAGATAATTCCCCTTTCTTCCTTCTTTTCTTTTTTTTTTTTTTGGGGGGAGGGGGGTTGGGGGGTTTGGGGTGAAGATAAAAGAATTCAATTGAAGACTTAGAAATAGAAAGGCTCTCAAACAGGACAAAACCTTCTATTGATGACTGTATTCTTTTTTTTTTTGCTAAAAGGATCTGATAATTTTATTAAAGAAAAAAAAGGGAAAAAAAATGAAAACCAATTACAAAAGCAATTAGAGGACTCCACGTTCGACATTGCCATCGCCAGGGCCTTTAAAGCGCATAAGCAGAATCTATAGCGAGGTCTAGTGAGTTTATCATTCACTAGCTCCTCCAAAATATGTCCAGGAAAGTTTGACACACTATCAATCACCGACATCTTTGTAGCATCCTACTAGCTTTACTCATAAAAATTAAGCTCTATGAGAATACTTACTTTTTATTTTGCTAAGGATTAGAAAGGAGAAATTTTATTAAAAATAATAAATGAAATACGGAATTTTTTTTTTGCTAAAAGATAATTTTATTAATAAAAAGAAAAATATAAGAACAAAAGGACAAGGCCGAAACCCCTAAGCCAACTTGGAAACTCCACCTTCGGCATGGCCATCAACAAAGAGAGCAAGCAAGAGGCTTGGCAGAATCGAAAGCGGACTCCAATCTGCTTGACTAGGTTTTTTTTTTTTTTATGAACCAGATATCAAAATTTCATGCTTCAGGATGCACTGGAAAGCTTTCTCCGCATAAAAAATTTAAGACCAGTTTTCCCAAAACGAATTGTAAATTTGTGAGCATGAGCGACAGTGCGACATCGACGGTGGATTCTGCAACTGAAAAGAGACAGGGAGTGGACTTCTTTTGATTTTGTTAAATGCACGGTGGAAGGAGTGCGTCACTGCTTGGGGACGTGAGTCAAGCTCTGGAGGGGGGTTGGCCACCTGATCGGGGTAGGCAACCCTTAATCACTGATTTCCTTAGGCCGGTGCAGACGGCTGTGGAGGAGGAAAGCACTGGTCCAGGGGTGGTAGGGCTTGGAGGCGGTAAGGTGAGGGGCTGCTGCATAATGGGGGAAAAGGAGGCTTGAGGAGGATGTGACTGATCAAGATCAGGCCATGAAGAAATCCTACTCTTCGGTGGTAGGCAGGGTGTCACCGGAAGTGGAGGACCTCCTTGAGCCTGTCCATGCGGGCTCTTGCACGAAGATTATCATCCCTCAAGAGGCCTATGAGGAAAGGTTGAAGAGATTCAGATTCGCATTGATAGGAAGGGTGAATTTTAGGTATATATCCTTGGATGATATTCGTAAGGAGGCCGGGATATCATGGAATCTTAAAGGAAGAGTTAAGATGACACCTATGGGGAAGGGGTATATCCTCTTTCAATTCGACCAGGAATGCGATATGGTGGTGATGTGGAGACGAAGTTTGACTAAGGTCGGAGGCCAGGTGATCAGATTCCAACCTTGGAAGCCTGATTTTGACGTTAATGCTAAAAACATCTCAACCAAGCTTGTGTGGATCAGATTCCCAGACCTCCCACTTGAGTATTGGTATGAGAAAATACTATTATCTATGGCAAAAGCAGCAGGTAGGCCGGTGGCACTAGATAGACGCACTAGATCTGCGGAAATGGGAATTTTTGCGAGGGTCCAAGTCGAGGTGGAGCTAGGAGCAAAGCGACTGGACGAAATTCATGTGGAAAGGAAGCAGCCAGGTACATGTGATATTTTCTGGTTCAAACAGGCGATTGTGTATGAGGATGGCTTAAGTAGATGTGGGTTCAGTTAGAGGGTTGGGCACATGATCCATGAGTGCAGGGAGAAGAAAGGAATGGAGGTTAGGGAACAAGAGCAGCGGAGAGAGAGCTTACCAGTGGCAGACTCCGACGACGGTGGTGATGAACGGAGGTCATGTGCAGCCCCGGTAAGGAATAGTGCCAACTTGGGTGGCTCTTCTGCCCATACGAGATTTCAAAATCTTTCCACATCTGGCCAGCCAATTAGAGAGGAGATTGAGCGCACTATGGAGTGTGAAGAAGGTAACGGACAAATACATATTGAGTTACCTATTTTGAGGAATTCGGTTTTGGAAGGGAATATTCCTAACTTGGTTAGGAGTAATTCCAAAAATTCTATAGAGATTGAGGGAGGTGAGAGTGGGTCTCTTGGTGGTCGGATGATGGGTCTACATGCGGGTCAGTGGCTGGGTCATATGAAAATACTGATATTGAGCATGAGTTAGAAGGCGTCCAGCAACTCTACTCCTTGGGAATGGACATGATGGATTCTGTTCAGGGTCATGAGACTGTCCATATGCTGTGGGAGGACAGAAGACATGGGCAAAGTGATTCTACTAGCAGTGGTAGGGGTGGTCGAGCTATGGATCAACACAGCGGAGGTCGCAGAGCCACTCGCAGATAAGGAAGAAGAGCTCAAAAAAATTTGGTGCAGCAGGCGAAGGTGATCACCAACTTCAGCCCAATTCAAGTGCAAGGAGGAACAACGATTTTGTGTCACAGTGACCTTCAACTTTTGGACAATGTTCTCTGTGACAGGGAAGTGGCAGTAACTGAGGCTGCAAGACAGCATAAGGGAAAACAATTGCTCAGTACGGAGCAGACTTTGCGAAAGTCTGAATGTATTGCTGTCGCTAAAAAATAATTGATGATAGCCCTCTTTTGGACTATTAGAGGGATGAGAAAGTCAGCTGCGAGGCTGGCTTTGTGTAATATTCTAAGGGAAAAGAAGCCTGATATATTGTGTATAGCCAAGCCTATGGTGGAGGTTGAGGCGTTTCCAAAATTATTCTTCAGTAAGCATGGTTTCGATTCGGAATTTATTCATAATGACAGAGATGATAGATGTCCAAACCTCTGGGTGGTGTGGCACATGGGTGTCAGGAAGCCATTGGTTATGGCTTCGTCTGAGCAACAAATTACCATGTCTTATCAATGGTCGCAGAATGATTTTGTATTGACGGTGGTTCATGCAAAGTGCCTTCGCGCTGCAAGGAGGTCTTTGTGGTCTGAGTTGGTGGCGGTTTATCCTGGGCCAAGTGTTCCATGGATGGTGATTGGTGATTTCAACACGATCCTTCTATCCCACGAAAAGCGGGGACCTGGGAGGTTTAATTTGGGGTTGGCGGTGGACTTTGGTACGATGGTGGATGCTTGCTCGCTGATGCAAATTCCTTCCCAGGGATGAAAATTTACTTGGTCCAATAATAGGAGGGAAATGCTTCTGCTGTTTTGGACCGCGGTTTCTGCAATGATGCGTGGATTTCCATGTTTCAGGATTGCCATCAGGTTGTATTGCAAAGGGTGGCGTCGGACCATTCCCCCATTTTGGTGGTTTCTGAGGCATCTGAGAGGCTGCGGAATTGCCCTTTCAGATTCCAAAGGTTTTAGGCAGAGCATGAGTCTTTCTTGAGTACTGTGAAAATGTCTTGGGATAAGGAAGCCAGAGGATGTCCTATGGTGGTAGTGGCTCAAAAATTAAAAAGGCTGAAAGTAGTGTTGCGGCCCTGGGCCAAAGCCAGTTTTCCAAACTTTAACTTGGAGTTGGAGGAGGCTAAGAAGGGTATGGAGGAGGTGCAACAGGAAATTGAGATTCATGGTGTATTTGACTCTCTTTTTTCCTTAGAAGCAGATGCAAAAACGAGATATCTAAAGGCTTTAGAAAATTATGAAAAGCTATGGGCAGAAAAATCCCGAATCAGATGGAGGCTGTAGGGTGACAGATGTCCAAAATTTTTTCATATCTCTACAAAGATGAGGAGGATGAGAAATACCATTCAAGTTATTCAAAATCAGGAAGGGGTGTTGATTTCAGATAAAGCTCAGATGGAGGAGTATGTGGCTGGTTTCTATGAAAATTTCCACAAGGCGGTGCCCTTGCAGGACCACATGGAGATCCTGAACTGCATTCCCATGATCTTGGAGGAGGCCGATAGGACCAACCTGGATAATGTGCCCTCGGAGGTAGAAATTAAAGGTGTGTGTGGAACTTTGACCCTGAGAGTGCTCCGGGTCCGGATGGATTCCCTAGAACGTTTTACAAGGTATGTTGGGACATAATTGCTCAGGATGTGTATAATGCAGTCAAATACTTTTCTCTTCTGATTTTATGCCTTATAGGATAAACAAAAATTTTTCGGTTTGATCCCGAGAGTGGAGGGGCGTCCTCCTTGGATAAATTTAGACCATTGTGTATAGGAAATTTTTTATGTAAGATTATTTCTAAAGTTATGGCAATGAGACTGTCGAAAGTGCTGCCCAGTATTATTTCGAAAGAGCAGGGGGCTTTCCAAAAGGGGAAGATTATACACACAAATATCACATTGGCGTCGGAATTGGCCAACACGATGTTCAAATCAACGAGAGGAGGAGGAATGGGGTTGAAAATTGATATCTAGAAAGCATATGACACTATTTCATGGAATTTCCTATTTCATGTATTAAGGAAGTTTGGTTTCTCAGAGAGATGGATTGCTCGGACTCATCAACTTCTCCAGTCTGCTAGATTATCGATCCTTCTGAATGGTGGTTCAGTTGGCTATTTTTGGGTTGAAAGGGGGCTGCGGCAAGGGGACCCAATCTCACCTATGCTCTTTATTATAGCAGAGGAAGTGCTTTGCAGAGGTCTGTCTGAGCTCATTGTAAGGAAGAAAATGAAAGCTCTGAATAGTCCGTGTGGTGTCGCTACTCCGGTTCATAGCTTGTTCGCTGATATATCTTTATTTTCTCGAATGCTTCAATCAGGTATGTAAAGAATCTAAAGAATTTTCTTTCTAGATACCAGGAGTTTTCGGGGCAACGGATGAATTTTGAAAAAAGCAAGTTGTTCCTTGGATCTCTCCCTACCCAGAGAAAACAGTCCACTATTGAAAAGCTGGGAATTCCTTTGTGTAATTTCCCTACTCGGTACTTGGGTGTGGAGATTTCAAGGGAAGAGTGAAGAAGGAGCTTTTGCTTCCAATTATGGATAAGGTTAAGTGTCGGCTTACGGGGTGGAAAGGGAAACTATTGTCTATGGCGGGGAGGGTGGAGCTTGTGCACTCTGTCATTTTGGGGATGACCAACCATAATTTTGCAGTCTATTGGTGGCCATCAAATTTGATTGCAGTTATAGAGCGATGGATGAGGAATTTCATTTGGACTGGAGAGGCTGACACTGCTAAGAAAATTGTTGTAAATTGGGACGTGTTGTAGACCAAAGGAGGAAGGTGGTTTAGGGCTGAGAAGACTAAGAGACATGAACAAGGCAATGCTGGGTAATATGGCTTGGAGAATTAAACATGAATCTTTGGCTTGTAGATTCTTGAGAGCGATATTTTTGAAGGGGGACAGTTCTTTAAGAAGAGGCTATAAGTCATCTTTGATATGGCCTGGCATTAAGAAGATGTGGAGATTCATCTCGTCTAATGAAAGATGGATGATTGGAAATTAGAGAAAAATTAATTTTTGGTCTGATAGATGGATTGGTGGGAACTCTGTCCATGAGATTGCGGAGGTGGAGGACATAGTTGATCGTCCAAATGTTGGCAAGGTTGCTAGTTTTATTCATAATTATAAGTGGAGAATGCCTCAGGTTCAATCTTCTTTGCTAAATGATATTTTTGACATGGTTAAAAATATTAAACTTCCCCAGTATGATTGTGAAGATGTATGTTTATGGAGGGGTTCTCTGGATGGAGGATTTACCTCAAAATCGGCTTGGGAGGATATTAGGATTCGCAATCCTAAGGTCCCTTGGGCCTCTATTGTCTGGTGCAAAAAGCTTCAGCCTAGGATGTCTATTTTTGGATGGCGGCTGGTCCATGGGAAGCTGCCCACTGATCATGCAGTGCGGAAGAGGGGAATTGCTCTTGTTTCAAAGTGCAATTTATGTGGTGTGGAAGTTGAAACTATCGGCCATATCTTTCTTCAATGCCCATTCACTACAGATATATGGAGGTTTTTCTATGCATGTTTCAATGTTAGATGGACGTTCTAGGGTCCCTTGACCATGCTTTTTCGATGGTGGAAAAGGATGCATAAACAAGTCTGCTGCAAAGAAGTTTGGGCGATGGGGCTGGTCACTGTAGCTGATAATATATGGCGTGAGAGGAATAGGAGGCGTTATGATGATAGACCGAGATATCCCAGATATGTTGGTCAAATGATTATTGATGAGATAAGGTACAACAGGCCTAATACCAAAGGTGAAGTTAGAACTGTGGCGGATGTGATGTGTTGTAGGAATCTGGGTTTGAGTATTCAAGTCGCTCCCTCTAGACCGATCCTAGAGGTTTTTTGGTGTAAGCCCCATGTAAATTGGGTCAAGCTGAATTTTGATGGAAGCTCTATGGGTAACCCGGGTCATGCAGGAGCGGGAGGAATTTTTCGGGATCATATGGGCAAAGTGATGGGATCCTACAAAATTTTTATGGGTGTCTCTGGCGTTGTTGAAGCTGAGGTGGAAAGGCCTGATGCCTGCTAGAGATATGGACATAAAAAACCTATGGGTGGAATCCGACTCTAGTGCAGTGGTAATGTTTGTGCTTCAAAATAAGGTTCCTTGGTTTGCTGCGTAGAGATGGTCTTAGTTGAAACCATACCTGAATAGGATTACTTGGAAAATTACCCACAACTTTAGAGAGGCAAATACAATTGCTGACTTTCTAGCTAGAGATGCATTAAAGTTTGGACTATCAGATTCAAATGTAGCATTTCTAGCTCATATTGTGGAGCTTCTTAGTAGAGATGCTAATGGTAGACCCAATTATAGATTTGTTTAAGGCGATTCTCCTCCCCCTGCTGATGGCAATGCCGAAGGTGGGGGTTGGGGAATTGGGTATGTGGTTCATGTTTTATTGTCTCTTGTTTGTTTTTTATCAATTTTAATAATATTTCCTTTTTAGCAAAAAAAAAAGCAGAATCGAAAGCGGTGCCCGTCCAGGGCATCAGGAGCAACATCATATGCAACATGGTCCAAGAGGGCCACCGAATATTCAAAGATGCGAGACTTCGACGCCTTTTTTACTAAGAAATCTGCTACCACATTGGCTTCTCGAAAGCAATGCGAGATCTTCCATTGAATAGTCTCCAGAAATTGAGAGGAAGACCTCCATTTTTGCAAAGCGAACCAAGGGGGAAAGTTGAAACCACTGCTGTAGAATCGGACTCAATCGAAATTCCTTTGGCATTCATATTTTTAGCTAACAAAATACCCTTCAGAACTGCTTCTATCTCCGCATCATAAATCTTTTTAACTCCCAAGAAGATGCTAAAAGAATTGATCACCTGACCATCACTGTTTCTCAGAACTCCTTTAGCGCCTGCATTACATGGGTTACCCAAGGAACTACCATCCACGTTGATCTTAATCCAATCCAGGGGAGGCTTACACCAATGAACCTCGAGGGGGGGGGGAGAGGAGATGGGGTTTTAATAGATAAGCCAAGCTTCCTGCAACAGAGGACATGAAGAGTTGATCTCACCTCCTCACATTTAGTATCGCAGCAAACCAAGATATCCTATTTGATATTTTCATATATATAAATTGCCGGCCTTGCCTTGTCATCACGCTTTCGCCTGTTTCTCTCCCACCAAATATGATATGTAGTAATAGGCAAGGCCAATTTCCATGATTTCTTGGTATTGAGAATCCTCGCTCATCTTTTCCACCATTTGAAAAAATTGTCAACGGTCAGGTGATCTATCCATCCCCCCCGAAAGCAGTCAAAGAGCTTTTTCTAGATGGAAATCGAAAGAGGACACTGCAGGAAGATATGAGGCATGCTTTCTTCGGCCTTGCCACAGAGATTACGCATAGATGCCAGATAAATACCTTTCTGACAGAGCATCTCGTTTGTGGAAACTCTGCTATGTATCAGTCTCCACCCAAAAAGTGAATATTTTGGAGGATGGTCTTTCTGCCAAATCAAGGACGGCTAGTGCACCTTTGGAGATTTATTTCGGACATGCTCCCAAGCAGAGCTCGAAGAAAAGGCACCAAGGGGCATTAGGGACCCAATCTTTATATCTTCCATTGGCATTCTAGGAATTTTAATATTTTTGATATGATTGAAAACTCCCTGAAGCGAACTCTTAAAGTCGGAGGGAGAGAATGGGAGAGAGAGTGTCTGGCGATTCAGGAGAGAATGGAGCTATGGCTGTGGAGGATGATGATGGAGGTGCTCGGGAATCTCTGGATCGTGGTCCAGAAGGTCCTACACAGGCTGAAAGACAAGAGGGTGCAAGCCAGAGACTTTCATATGCAAAAGCTTTGGGTGTTTCATCATGGCCTGCCATTGACACCCTTCCAGAGCCAATTCAGGTAGGAGGTAAACGGCGAGTAGTGATCCCTCAGAGAGACTATGAATCGAAGAGACAAAACTTTCGTTTTGCCTTAATCGGAAGGGTTAACTTCCGTTTGATCTCCTTGGATGCCTTGAGAAGGGAGGCAAAGGAAAAATGGAACCTAAGTCAAGGGGTGATAATGCATCCGCTGGGAAAAGGATATGTTATCTTTCAATTTCAATGCGAGGGCTATAAGGCAGCAATGTGGCGAAGATCACCCCTTAGGATTGGGGATCAGGTTGTTCGATTTCAACATTGGAAGCCTGACTTCAATATTCATGAGAAGCAGTTCTTTACAAAACTTGTGTGGATCCGTTTTCCAGATCTTCCGTTGGAATATTGGCATGAAAACGTCCTATTATCTATTGCAAAGGCGGTAGGGTGCCCTGTTGCCTTAGACAGACGAACAAGACAAGGCCTTCTAGGTTATTTTGCGAGGGTGTTGATGGAGATTGACATTTCTGACTTGGCAGTGAGGGTGGAGGAAGTCCAAGTTGAGAGATTTAAACCAGGCACCTCTCAAGTGTACGGTTTTTGTCAAAAGGTTGTATATGAGGATAATGTGGAACGATGTGCCCAGTGCAAGCGAGTAGGCCATTTGATTTCCAACTGTAGGTTGAAGAAAGTGGATGACGAAAAGCTGTGTGCGGCTGAGAAATTGGCTGAGATTCCAGGGGCGGTATACGTTGAAGAAGACGGAGTTGACTCAACCAGGGCCAACTCGGTGGGTCGGCTCTCTCCTATTTTGGAAGGAAATCAACAAGAGCATTGTCAGCAATCTTCTCATAATGGAAAGGATGAGAATGGTATCACTCTTTCCGTGAATAACTCTCCCAACCTTCCTAATATGGAAGAAGGAGAAATTCAAATTGATTTGGACTCTACAGTTTCAAATCTCCCCAATTTAGTAAAGAATGGATTGGCACAAGAGGATGTGGATATGAACAATTATGTGAGTCAACATGATGTGGACCGGTCTAGCTCTGAGACCGGCTCAGAATATGGGTCTCTCTCAGACCAAGATGATGAAGAGGAGGGTGAATTGAACCAAAATGGGAACCCGCCTATATTTAGCAGAATACAAAAACAGAACCAGGAGGATGTGGTTCACGCTCTCCCTATGGATCCTGTGCGTATTTCCTCACGTCCCAAGAGGACGGGAATGTCCTTAGCCTCTGGTCGTGGGATTTTGGTTGGTAGGGGAGGCCGATCTTCCTCCAATAGGGACCCTCAGCCCTCTGTTCGAGCTCAATTGAGTAGGAGGGAAGCAGCAACATTGGAAATTACAGTGGTGGATGATGCAGTGGTGGCTCTCGAGAAAGGCACAGAAGTGGGAGAAAAAAGGAGAAGAAAGAAAAAGCAGAGCGGTCAGGCTTCAAATCCTGACAAAGGTGATCGCAAAAATTGTTAACCATGCGTGTTCTATTCTGGAACATTCGAGGTGTCCGAAAGGAGGCTGGTAGGAGGGCTTTGAAATTTCTCCTCAGAGAATCTTCGCCAGAGATTCTATGTGTAGCTGAACCGATGGTTGAGGTCAGTAGTTTTCCCTCATTATTTTTTGATAAATTGGGGTATGCGACTGAAGTGATTCCCAATAATCGTCAGGATAGGGTGCCCAATATTTGGGTTATCTGGAAGCGAGGTATGGCTCGTCCTTCCCTGATTTCAATGTCAGACCAACAACTCACTGTTGAGATTGATTGGATGGGTAAAAGAGTTCTCATGTCATTTATTCATGCCAGTTGTTTCAAAATTGAGCGTAGATCGCTTTGGTCTGATCTTGCTTCGATTTCTACTATTTCTTCTCCATGGGTAGTTATTGGCGATTTTAATGCTACTCTAATGTCTCATGAGAAAAGAGGGCCGGGTAATTTTAATTTGGGATCGGCAGTAGAGTTCCAAGCTATGGTTGACTCGTGTATGCTCTTTCCCTGCCCCTCTCAAGGGAAAAAATACACTTGGTCGAATAACCGTAAAAGGGGTAATGTGCTGGCGGTCTTGGACCGGAGTTTTTATAATGAGCAGTGGATTGATGAGTTTAAGAATGTTTCCTAGTGGGTCCTCACATGTTCTGCGTCGGATCACTCTCCTCTGTTGATTCAGTCTTTTGCTGTCCCAAAACCCCCCAATATCCCATTTCGCTTCCATAGCTTCTGGATGGAGAACAACGGTTTTCTCCCATTGGTGGAGAATGTTTGGTCGCAGTCTGTTAGTGGAAACCCGATTTCTAGACTAGCCCAAAAGCTGAAAAATGTAAAATTAGCTGTCAAGGCCTGGGTAAAAGGGGCTTTCCCTAATCTGAATGAGGAAGTGGATAAGGCTACATCAAATTTAAAAAGAGTGCAGGATTCTATTGCTGAATCTGGAATGACCGACCTTCTTTTTAATGAAGAGGCCGATGCAAAAACTGCTCTCTTGAATGCATCAAAGCTGCATGAGAAAATGTGGTCTGAGAAAGCAAAAATCAAATGGTTAACGAATGGGGATCGAAATTCAAAATTTTTCCATCTCTTGGTTAAAATTAGAAGATCAAAAAATCAGATTAGCTCTATGCAGCGTGAGGATGGTTCTTGCATTTTGGAGCATCAGGATTTGGTAAATTATATGGTTAATTATTATGAGAATTTCCACTCTCATACTCCGATAACTCCTCACCATGAGTTGTTGGACCAGATTCCAAGAATATTATCTGATGACGATAATTTTTTGTTAGATGCCATTCCCACCAGAGAGGAAATCAAGCAGGTGGTGTGGGATCTTGATGCAGATAGCTCTCCAGGGCCTGATGGTTTCTCAGGTCAGTTTTTTAGAAGGTGTTGGGACATTGTGGAGAAAGACTTTTGTCGGGGAATTTTTAATTTTTTCCTGGTTGGAAAGATTCCTAAAGGGGTCAATAATTGTTTCCTCACCCTGATCCCAAAAATTAATGGTGCATCATCCTTAGATAAATTTCGACCCATATGTATGGGGAATTTTTTTTGTAAGGTCTTATCCAAAATTTCTGCCACTAGATTAACTTTTCTTCTCCCAAGATTAATTTCTGCAGAACAGGGTGCCTTTCAGAAGGGTAAAATCATCTCATCAAATATTGGCCTAGCGTCCGAGTTAGCAAATTTGATGCACTCTGCAGTAAGGGGAGGTGGTATGGGCATAAAGCTGGACGTGCAAAAGGCTTATGATTCCCTTTCTTGGGATTTTTTGTTTGCCACGTTAGAAAAATTTGGCTTCTCTCCAAAGTGGATTAATTGGGTTCACCAGCTGCTTATTTCAACAAGGATTTCTATCTTATTGAATGGAGGTCCAGTGGGTTTTTTTGGGGTTGGCCGTGGTTTGAGACAAGGGGACCCCATCTCTCCTATTCTATTCATTTTGGCCGAGGAAGTGCTATGTAGAGGCCTCAAAAATATGGTGGAGGAAGGTAAGATGAAATCTCTCTCGGGTCCGAGAGGTGCTGTTACTCCCTCTCATCTGCTTTTCGCAGATGACATTTTCATTTTTNAAGGGGAGGTGGTATGGGAATAAAGCTGGACGTGCAAAAGTCTTATGATTCCCTTTCTTGGGATTTTTTGTTTGCCATGTCAGAAAAATTTGGCTTATCTCCAAAGTGGATTAACAGGGTTCACCAGCTGCTTATTTCAACAAGGATTTCTATCTTATTGAATGGAGGTCCAGTGGGTTTTTTTGGGGTTGGCCGTGGTTTGAGACAAGGGGACCCCATCTCTCCTATTCTATTCATTTTGGCCGAGGAAGTGCTATGTAGAGGCCTCAAAAATATGGTGGAGGAAGGTAAGATGAAATCTCTCTCGGGTCCGAGAGGTGCTGTTACTCCCTCTCATCTGCTTTTCGTAGACGACATTTTTATTTTTATGAATGGCTCTGCCACTTATGTTAAGCAGCTCCATGCTTTTTTATCCAAGTATCAGGAGTTCTCTGGTCAGAAGATTAACTTGGAGAAAAGCAAGATATTTTTTGGGAAAATTGCTCCTCATAGAAGACAATTTATTACTGAGTATTTGGGAGTGGCAGCGGCTACTTTTCCCACCAAATACCTGGGGGTGGAGATCTTTAAAGGAAGAGTGAAAAATAACCACCTTCTTCCTCTTCTGGATAAGATAAAAAGCAGACTTGCAGGTTGGAAAGGGAAACTCCTATCTATGGCTGGAAGGGTGGAACTTGTTAAGTCGGTCATTTCTGGGATTCCAATCCATAATTTCTCTATATATTGGTGGCCCGAAGGATCGATGAAGTTGGTGGAGCGTTGGATCCGAAATTTTGTCTGGTCAGGGGATATGGAGGTCTCGAAGAAGATTGTGATTAAATGGGATACGGTGTGTAAACCAAAAAAAGAAGGTGGTTTGGGCATCAGAAAATTGCGTGAAGTGAACTTTGCTTGTTTATGTAAATTGGCATGGCAGATTAAGCATGAAGACTCCATCATGAGCAGATTTTTCAAGGAACGTTTTCTAAATGTTGATGGTTCACTGAAAATGGGATATAAATCCTCTTCCATATGGCCTGGCTTGAAGAAGGTGTGGAATTTTATTTCCGAACATGAACAATGGATTGTAGGTAATGGGGAGAAAATCAATTTCTAGTAGGATCGGTGGCTGGACTCGAAGTCTATTGCAGAGCTTTCCAATATGGATCAATCCCTTTTCTCTGGTTCTAAGGTGAAAGTTGCAGATTTTATTGATAATTTCTCTTGGAATTTTCCTCCAGTCGATTCTACTTTCCTTGGCCAAAAGTGGGACCAAGCAAAAAATATTCTTATCCAGAATGTAGAAGACTCTTGTGTTTGGCGGTTAACCTCTTCAGGTGTTTTCTCTATAAAATCAGCTTGGGAAGAATATAGGGAGAAACGCCAAAAAATTAGTTGGTATTCTCTTATTTGGTGCTCTGGTATTCAGCCAAGACAAGCAACTTTTGCTTGGCGAATGATACAAAATAAATTGCCAACTGATGACAATGTTTGTAAAAGAGGAATTCCTCTTGTATCTCAGTGCTCGTTGTGTGGCAAAGAGGAGGAACCGCTGATCTATATTTTCTACAAATGTGAATTTTCTTCTAGCATATGGAGAGATTTCTGCTTTGGTTTTGATGTGCAATGGCCTCCATTTGTGGACGTGGAAAATCTCTGCGCATGGTGGAAACAAACTGCTAGAAAATGTTATTTTAAAAGAGTGTGGCTAAGTGGCTTCTCCCTTCTTCCATACTTCATATGGCAGGTAAGGAATGCAAGACGATTTGAGGAAAAATCGATAACAGCCAATCACTGTTTTGCAATGGTTAAGAGTGTGATCAGCCTCCAGGAGATAGCGGTTTCTGGATCTCCCCTCCCTTTCGAGGCACTTTTATGTGCTAGACGGCTGGGTGTTTCTAGAATTCCCTATAAACCCAGGGAGATCTAAGAAGTTTTCTGGTGTCCTCCACCTCTAGGATGGGTAAAGCTTAACTCTGATGGGTGCTCCCTAGGGAACCCAGGAAAGGCAGGGGCTGGTGGAGTCTTCCGGAATGATAAAGTTGAGGTGGTTCAATCCTTCAGACAATTTTTGGGAGTGCACACAAACTTTGAAGCTGAAGTGATAGCAGTGATTTATGGTCTGGAAATGGCTAGAGCGTTGGATATTACCCAATTATGGGTTGAGTGTGACTCGGTGGCTGTGGTTCTTCTTATTTCTCAATGGAAAGTCCCGTGGTATGTGCTTCAAAGGTGGATGAGCTTAGGCCCGTACCTACAGTCCATAACCTGGAAGATTACTCATTGCCTACGTGAAGCTAACCCAGTGGCTGATTTCCTTGCAAAGTCTGCTGCAAAATTGGAAGATTCCTCTCCAGTAGCCTCTTGGCCTGCATTAGTTGCCATGGAGTTAGATGTTGATAGGCACAATCAGCCTAGATACTGTTTTAAATAATGGTGTTTTTTTTTGTTGATTTGTCTATTTTTTGGTTTGGCTGGGTTTTAGTTTTGATTCTTCTCTGCTGATGGCAATGCCGAAGGTGGATTAGTTTTTCAACTAATTCCATACAGCTTGTTTCTTTTTTCCATGTAAATTCTTTTTCTTCTTTTCCCTATTTTAATACATATGATCTTCTAGCGAAAAAAAAGGCCCAGAGTGAGAGGCTGGGATTCTCCACTTAGAATTTTCAATGAACTAATTGACCTTTCCTTGAAAAGCTTGGGTATCTATTCCCTCCATGTCCACTCTATCAACCAAGGCCGTCTAACCAACCCAGATATCATTCCAGAAGCTAATATCACGGCCATCTCCCACCACCCATCTCTCCTTGGTGGAGATATAATCCAATAGTTTTCTTATTAGATGAATTTTTGTACCCTTTATTAGGCTTGCCATCTTTGCTGACGAATCTCACTCTCAGAAATCTACTAACCATCGAGTCTTCATGCTTTATTCTCCAAGCAGTTTTACTATATTGATCTCTCTCAATCTGCGCAGACCCAGCCCTCCCTCTTCCTTGGGCTTGCAGCACTGATCCCAATTGACTACAATTTTTTTAGTAGAATCCACCTTACCTGTCCAAAGAAAATTGCGCATCCACTTTTCTAACATCGAGATGGGAGACCCTGGCCACCAGTATATAGCAAAATTGTGGGTGGACATGCTTAGAATAACTGACTTCACCAATTCGACTCTACCTGCAAGAGAAAGAACTTTGCCCCTCCACACCGTCAAGCGGTCTTTCACCCTGTCCATGAAAGGAAGCATATTCTCCTTTTTCACTCTGCCCTTGAAAATTTCCACCCCGAGATATCTCATGGGGAATGAGCAGAGGGGTATACCCATCTCATCTGCAATGGCCTGTTTTCTCTAGGGAGATATGGGACCAATAAAAAGCTTGCTTTTCTTCAAATTTGTCACCTGACCAGAGAATGCCTGATACCAATGGAAGAAACTCTTCAGATGTCTAACATACCTGATTGAAGCATTTGCAAAGATGATAATGGCATCCGCGAAGAGGCTATGGGCTGGGGTAGACGCTCCACGAGGCCCCTTAATCGAAAGGACCTTCTTCTCAATTACAAGCTGATTGAGCCCTCGACATAGAACTTCCTCTGCCACTATGAACAACATGGGCGATAGGGGGTCTTCTTGCCTCAAGCCCCTCTCCACCCCAAAGTATCCAATCGGCCCTCCATTCAAGAGAACAGAGAGCCTAGCCGAACCCAGTATTTGGTGAATCCAAGTAACCCATCTCTCGGAGAAACCGAATTTCCTTAAAACCTGAAAGAGAAATCTCCAAGAAATCGTGTCAAATACCTTCTGCATGTCAATATTCAGGCCCATTCCTCCCCCTCTGGTCGTAGAGAACATCATGTTAGTCAGCTCAGAAGCAAGAATAATGATGGAGTGGATGATCTTCCCTTTCTGGAAAGCCCCCTGCTCCTCTGAGATGAGTCTTGGCAACAATGCAGACAATCTAATAGCCAAAATTTTAGAAATAATTTTGCAAAATAAATTCCCCAAGCATTGCGTTCTAAACTTGTTAAGGGAAATAGCACCCTCTAACTGGGAATTAAAACAATTAAATTGCTTTTCAGACCTGGTGGCATAAAACTTTGACTAAAGAAGTTTTGAACAGCATTACAGACATCTTCTGAGATAATATCCCAACAAACTCTGTAGAACATACCTGGGAATCCGTCTGGGCCTGGGGTGCTCTCAGGATCGAGATCCCAAACCGTAGCTCTGATCTCCGCATTGGACAGCATCATCTCCAACTTCCTCTTGAGTAATTTTGCTAGAGGAGGAGGCCTTGGTTTAAAGATTGATATCTCAAAGGCCTTTGATACCCTATCCTGGGATTCTTTATTTAATGTTCTGCACAAGTTTGGATTCTCTGACACTATGATTGGTTGGATCCACACCCTGTTAGAATCTGCTCGTATTTCAGTCCTTCTAAATGGGGGGCCTGTCGGTTTCTTCCCAGTCAGTAGAGGTCTGTAGTAGGGAGATCCTACCTCCCCCATTCTCTTTATTATTGCTGAAGAAGTTTTGTGTCGTGGTCTTAAGAAGCTAGCTGCAAAAGGCCTTATTAAGCCCATTGTTGGTCCTCGGGGTGCAGAAATACAGACTCATCTTTTATTTGCAGATGATATATTCATTTTTTCGAATGCATCAAAGAAATACATTAGAAACTTGAAGATCTTTCTAGACTATTATCAAAATTTTTCTGGGCAATTTTTCAATCTTGAAAAGAGCAAACTGTTCTTGGGTCTAATCCCTCCAATCAGGAAGCAGTGGCTAGTAGAGGAGTTAAATATTCCTACATGTAATTTTCTAACCAAATATTTGGGTGTGGAGATCTTTCATGGCAAAGTTAAGCGCAACCCTCTTCTCCCAGTGATGGATAAAATTAAAAGCAAGCTTGAAGGTTGGAAGGGCAAGCTTCTTTCAATGGCCGGTCGGGTTGAATTAGTAAAATTTGTAATCTCTAGAATGCCCGTGCATAGCTTCTCTGTCTATTGGTGGCCTTCCCCCTTGATTAAACGGCTAGAACAATGGTTGTGAAACTTCATCTGGACTAGGGAGATAGACAGCTCCAAAGCCATCACTGTCAGATGGGATCTTGTATGCAAACCAAAGAAGGAAGGCGGCCTTGGTCTGAGAAGACTTAGGGATGTGAACATGGCCTTGATTACGAAGCTTGCCTGGAAAATTAAAAATGAAGACTCGTAGCTGAGTTCTCTAATCAGAGATAGATATATCTCTAGTTCTGGAGAGTTTAAAAGTGGCTATAAAAAATCTTTTATCTGGCCAGGAGTGAAGAGACTATGGTCTTTTGTGACAGATAATGAAAAATGGATTATTGGCAAGGGGCATAGCATTGATTTTTGGCGTGCTAGTTGGTCAGGCAAAAAGCCTATTAAAGAGTTGTCTGGGCTGCCTGATGAGGTTTTCTCATCTCTAAATCTCTCTGTAGCTGATTTCATAGAGAACGATCAGTGGTGTCTTCCACATGTTGACTCTACTATGCTGAAGGATGCTTTTGCTATTATTAAAAAAATTAAGCTGCCCTCCTCAATCTCAAATGATCGTTGTCTATGGGGTCTTGATACGATGGGGGTGTTCTCTATAAAGTCTGCCTAGGAGGGCCTCAGATCTCGGTCTCTTGCAGCTCCCTGGGCAGGGCTGATTTGGGGTAAATTCATTCCCCTGAGATTCTCCATGCTAGGATGGCGATGGGTCTACGTCGATTTTCCCTACTGACAATATGATTCAGGCTAAAGGTATCCCTTTCTCTTCTAGATGTGATTTGTGTGGTGCGTCATTTGAATCCTTTGCCCATCTTTTTTTTGAGTGCGATCTCTCTATTGGAATTTGGAAAGGTGTTCTGGATTTTTTTAAATTTTCCTAGCCAAATTGCATCTCTACGGATGCTCTTATTGCTTGGTGGAAGAATAAAGCTCGAGGTTGGTGCTTGAAAAACCTCTGGGAGATTGGTCTTTTCTCTGTAATTGACGTTATCTAGTTCGAAAGAAACTAGTGAAGATTTGAGGGGAATGCTTGTAGTATTGTCAGGATCATTTGTGCCATCCGAGGGAAAATTAGCTTCATATGCTCCCACATGAAAATCTCTCCTAGAAATGCAGTTGATTTATTAATTTTCCGAAAGTTCAACCTCTCCTCTTCCCATCACAGAGAGCGATCTATATTGGAGGTGCACTGGTGTAAGCCTTTCCCCTCCTAGATAAAGCTCAACGTGGACAGATGCTCGCTTGGTAATCCAAGAAAAGCTGGTGGAGATGGAATTTTTAGAGATAGTGATGGCAGGAAAATTCACTGCTTCAATTTCTATTTGGGAATTTCAACCAGTTTCTTAGCTGAGATCTAGAGTAGCATCAAGGGTATGTGGCTAGCGTGTGATATGAACATCAATGTCAGTGGACTGAGTCAGACTCTTCGGCAGCAGTCTTCATTTTTCAGCATAGACTCATTCCCTGGGTCATCCTTTAGGAATGGTCTGCACTTACAGAGTACCTTAACTCCATTGAATGGAAGATATCCCACTGCTTCAGAGAAGCAAACCCTATGGCTGATTTGGATGCGGCAAAGGAAAGATTTGACAGCGAAGATGTGCAGCTCCCCTCTCACGTGGCTAGAGAGTTGCAATTAGACATTGATGGTCGCTCTAGATTTATATTCCTAAACACTTTGAGATAGCGGGTCTGAGTCTCTACTGATGGCATTGCCGAAGGTGGAGACTCTTAGCCTGCTCTTGTAATATATTTTTTTTTTTCCTTTTAATATAATCTGATCTTCTAGCAAGAAATCTTAAACCCTAGAAACAAAACACTAAACATCAAACCCCTGAACCCTTCTGAAACCTAATGAATCTCAAAAAGGGCCTCAAGACCATGGAAATATCTATAACATTTAATTTTAAAAGGGAGATCTTACGACAATGATATCATCAGAGTTTTAGGTGAAAAGATTCCATCATGAAAGCCATAATTGGTTGATAGTAATAGGATTATAAAATTGTGAGGGGGCTCTATAAAATTGAAAATCTAAGTGCTAAAACACTTAATTCCGAAAGGGGGATCAGATGATTTTGATATCAAGTCAATTGGATTTTTAGGTTAAAAGATTTCATTTTAAGGGACCTCATTAGTCGACCATTATAGGACCACAAAATTGCAACAAAACCATGAAAAATTGAAAATTTTAGGTCTTTCATTTTCCAAAAGAGAGCCAATGACACTAATATCAGGTCATTTAGAATTCCAAATGAAAAGCTTCCATTTCGAGGGTCTTTGTTGGTCAACAATGATAGGGCAATAAAATTGTGAAGGGAGCACTGAAAATCGTAAGTTTTAAAAATGTACTTTTGAAAGGAAAATCCGATGACACTGATATCAGGTCAATAGGAATTTTGTGTGAAAAAAATTCTATTTTTGAGGGTCTTCATTGGTTGACAATGATAAGACCACAAACTTATAAGAGGACCACAAAAAATAAAAAATATTAGGAATAAACAATTTAGTTTTTTCAAGAAGTATCTATGACAATGATATAGGGTCAATCAAAGTTCCATGTGAAAATATTCTATTTTAAGGGTCCTCATTGGTCAACAATGATCCATAGAAAGTTTGAAATCTATCCAATGAAACCTATGTCAGGTTAATCAAAGTTTCAGGTGAAAAGATTTTGTTTTAAGGGCATCATTGATCGATCTGAAAATGGTGAGAACATGAAAATTGCCAGCACATTATTATTATTATTATTATTATTATTATTATTATTTCATCCTATTTATTTTAATTTACACATACAATCTCGCATCAGGAAGGTGTGAAGTTGAGCTATGGGTTTTCTCACATCACTGCCTTTCAAATCACTATGACAAAGCATTTCATGCTTCTGGCGCTTGAATTTTTCCCAACTGATCCAATAAGATACCCAAACTCAGAACCATGATAGATGGAGATATATCATTAACATAGAAAGCACTGCTAAGCTGTAATATTTGATAGACAATAGTGGCTTTTATTGTTTATACATAGATAGACAGATAGCATAGCAAACCCAACACAAAAACCATGGTACCCTCCAGCAGCAGTAGCAGTACATTGATACTAAGATTGGACTTCTCTGGTCCAATCAGTTCAAACCCACAAGGCACCACGTAGGAGTGAATTTGGTTTGGCTCTCATCTCGACCCAACCATCCCAAGTTCCATCTCCAGCAGCTTTAGGAGTCACAAAAGAAGAGTAATATTTTCTGGCAATATCTAAGATATTTGCAGACAACTCTAAGGGCTTTGATAGCATAACCTCATGACCAGAACTATTTATCAACTTCTGCTCCTTCACCGGAAAATTTTCAATCATTACATACTGAAAAGCAGTAGCAATCGTTAAATCGTCCCCCGTTACAATGTAGAATCGATCAACTGAACCATAATTCTCTTCTGTAAGTTGCATTTCAGCCATTTCATTGTAGAAGAACGATCCTGACCTTTTCTGTGTATGCATTAGGGCAATATCCTTGCAATGAAAAAATGATAAGGATGTCAAAATATGTCCTTATTAAAATATGATACTGAGAAAAAAAAATGAATTGAGAGAGAGAGAGAAAGTATTTTTTTTTCCATTTTGTAGGAATAATTATTAATATACTTAACACAACTAAATGACCACCTCATCCCATGAAAAACGAAAATCCTATCATTATTGATGCTTCCACGCATTTCCATTGGGGTGCGCTGGTGCATGAGCCATCTGCCTTTTAATGAATCTTCTCTAAATTTAATATTTTGAAAATGGAGGCTGAGGTGTCGTGGGAACTTGGAGATTCAGCCTACTTCTCAGTCTTTTTTTTTTTTTTCACAAGTGATTCTCTTTCTTTCCTGAAGTGCAGCCTACATCAGCGGCCTTGTGTCTATCTTCTATTCTCCGAGACAAGAAATAGCGGCGTCTTTTCATCTGAGGTAGACAGAGATATAGATGTAGGAGTACTGACAGACCATGTTTCAGGATAGAATTCTTTTTCCTCTCTTTTGGGGAATGATGAAAATTATCTGATCGTGTGCAACCAATGCCAGCACCTCAGCCTATAGAATAGTACGCTGGGACATCCAACATAGGTGTCTACTTGATCATTTGCTAGCCCATTGTCAGAGCTTTAGGCGAATCCCTGTGTGAGGATTAAGGGAACACGATCACGTAGCCTTCTTCTTTTCTCATTTTTTATGATACATCTAGGGCTTTGCTAGCCACCTAGAAAAGACTTTAGAGGGCATAAGGAGCTGCCCAGCTGGGAACCCATCAAATATTCAGACTTGTGATTCCACTGATCTACTAGGTTGGACTTTCTTATATACCCATATAGTAAATTCCCCTACCACTATACACAAGGGAGAGAGAGAGACCTCAGGAGGGCACATTTGGTAGAGTTTTGTTCCCAAGAAGTCATCACCAAAGAAATACCATGTAGTGTTCCCAATAGTCATGACACAAGTGTCTAGCCATCCTCCTCCTGTAGGATAATTCGCTCCCTGCACACACACACAACAGGGAGAGAGAGAGAGAGAGAAGGTTAAAAAAGGAGAAGGGGAATAAGAAGAAGAAGAAAAAGAAGATGCTAGGAATACCTGATCGAGGACATAGGACATGGGGTGTGCAGTATCAGGCATGTACGCAGCAATAAAGACTGCTGCAAGTATCTTGTTGGGGTACTTGTCCATTGCAACAGCAATATTGAAACCTCCTGCACTGTGAGCCACAAGCAAAACCTTGTGGTCTAAGCATTCCATCAGATCAAACAATGGTTGTGAGTAATTTGAAAACGTAACATTTGCTATTGAATCCACAGCCATGGTGACTGAAGGTCCAAGTTGGACGGTTGTCACGTAATACCCTGCAGCCTCCAATATGGGTTTAACCTTGTACCAGAACCACTGTCCTTGGCCTGCACCATGGACAAGAACAATATGACCCAACCCTGTTGGCGTTGGAGGGCATGGAGGCTTTCGGCTAAAGCTGCATTGTTGTGGCTGCTCTTCTCCATTGGCCAGCAAGAGCTGCGACAACACAAGCACCACCACAATGGACATAGCCATTTCACTCACCCTAGAACTACCCATCTCTCTCTCTTCTCTTCACTTCTCTCTTCTTCCCTTATCGCTCTATAACATCTACTTCCCTTGTCCTCTATTTATAGTACTATGGGTCGGTGCTTCATTATCTTAAAAGTAATTGCTAAATGGATTTTTTGCTTTGCAAGTTTATCGAAGCATTTAATTGTCACGGCAGTGCATGTGTGCGCTGACCCCAAAAAAAGAAAGAAAAAAAAAAAGTTGATAAGAGTGTCACGTGTTAGGATTGTCTAAAGCAATTTAAAGGGATAGCAGTACGTGCTAACCCGTCCCCATTGTGTCTGGTTTGAGTACGCATGCATGGCAGAAATAAAATAAATCTAAAAAAAAAAAAAAACTTCCCTATCTTGGTCACAATTCTGCTTTGTAACTTCCAACCATGATGTGATTATATTAGAGATCTAAATGGATCGAATGGGATTGCATCTGGATATCACGTATCTTGATCTGATATGGTGAATTGAGTCTGGATTTTATTTAGGAGGAGTTGCACACAGGTGGGTGTGCAATAGATCATTTCTGGATGGAATTTTTGTTTTTCTCCTTTATGGGCAGCATATTGACGGGAACAATCATATGAACAAGATGTCCGGTCCTATCCGTAGCCGAGAATAATTTTTAGTAAAATTTTATGAAACAACTTATAAATTTAATAAATAAATATCATGCATAAATGAAATTAAATAGTTTTATTAATAAATCGGGGTTGATGGACATACATATCCAACATGGCCTTCTTCCCTGTTGATGGCAATGCCAAATGTGGCGGAAAAGGTGTAACCATTTTTCCTGTACTTGAGAAGGGAAGCCTATTCTTCCTGAAAAAAAGTGCAACCATTTTGAGTTTCTTGACTGTGTGCCAGAGGAGATTTCTAATGTGGATCAATCTATGCTAGATTCCATTCCAACTTCTGAGGAAATCAAAAGCGCAGTTTGGGACCCTGATCCGGACAGCTCCCCAGATCTAGATGGGTTCCCAGGGACTTTCTTCAGGAAATGTTGGGACATTGTGGGTAATAGTTTTTGTGGTGCTGTTAAGAGCTTCTTCGGCAGTACGAATTTGCCTAGAGGGGTAAATAATAGTTTCTTAACTCTCATTCCTATAGTTCAAGGTGCAAACTCATTGAACAAGTATCGTCCGATTTGTATGGCTAATTTTTCTGTAAGCTCTTTCTAAAATCATGGCTTCTAGAGCTTCTGATATTCGTCCAAGATTGGTGTCTCCAGAACAAGGAGCTTTTCAAAGAAGGAAGATTATCTCTGCAAATATCCTCTGAGTTAGCAAACCTCATGCACTCATCTGTTCGTGGTGGAGGTATGGTATCAAACTCGACATCCAAAAAGCGTTTGATACTCTATCTTGGAATTTTTTATTCACCACTCTGCGGAATTTTGGTTTTTTAGAACTTTGGATTAAATGGCTACATTAAATCTTTGTCTCCTCTAGGATATCGGTATTGTTCAATGGAGGCCCCGTTGGGTTTTTTGGGGTTGAAAGGGGTCTTCGTCAAGGTGATCCTATTTCCCCCATTCTGTTCATCTTTGCAGAAGAAGTTCTCTATAGGGGTCTGAGAAAATTGATGGAGAAAGGGAAGCTGAAATGCCTCACTGGTCCTAGAGGTGTTCAAGTTCCGAGTCACTTTCTATTTGCTGGCGACATTTTTATCTTCATGAATGCATCATCAAAATATGTCAGGAATCTCAAAACATTTTTACACAAGTATCAGGAATTCTGGTCAAAAAATGAACTTGGCAAAGAGTAAACTATTCTTCGGCAAGGTGGCTTCTCATAGAAAGAGATTTATTTCAGATGAGATGGGAATCCCAATTTTCTCCTTACCTACAAGATACCTTGGAGTGGAGATCTTCAAAGGAAGAGTTTCTAGGGACAGATTGCTTCATTTGATAGATAAGGTAAAATATCGTCTTCAGGGATGGCGTGGAAAACTCTTTTCTATGGCTGGTAGAGTGGAGCTTGTTCGCTCTGTGATAGCAGGTATGCCTATTCACAACTTTGCAATATATTGGTGGCCAGATTTGGTTATCAAATTAGTGGAGCGTTGGATGTGCAACTTTATTTGAACTAGGGACATTGATTCGGTGAAGAAAATATCAATTAAGTGGGACTCTGTCTGCAAACCAAAGTCTGAGGGTGGCCTTGGAATTTCGTCGTCTTAGAGATGTTAATAAAGCTTGCCTTTGCAAGCTGGTTTGGCAGGTGAAACATGAAGATTCTCTGGTGAGAAATTTCTTTCGGACTAGATTTGTTCATCCAAACGGTTATCTTAAAGAAGGTTACAAGCAATCTTCCGTCTGAAAAGGTTTTAAAAAATTATGGGATTTTATTTCGTCTCATGAGCGCTGAACAGTGGGTGATGGTAGAAAATTTTCTTTTTGGCAAGATCGATGGCTAGGCCCAAGTTTAGTGGCAAGTCAATCACCTCTTCACTCCTCTTACTTTCAAGGATCCTTGACAAAGCTGGCAGATTTTATCATTGATCATCATTGGGTCTTCCCTCAGGTTCGTTCTATTTTCTTAAAAAAATTATTTGATGATATAATAGCTCTCCCAATCCCAATGGGAAATATGAAAGATGTGTGCAATTGGGACCTCTCTCCTTTAGGAAATTTCTCCACAAAATCAGCTTGGAAGGGCCTGCGGAATTCTTCTACTAATGTGGCTGGTCTAGGTTGATTTGAAACTCTCATCTCCTTCCTCATCAATCAGTTTTTGGCTGAAGGTTATTTCATAAGAAAATTTCATCTGATGATAAGGTCAAGGCTAAAGGAGTGTACCTTCCCTCTAGATGCAAGTTATGTTTGGGCTCCGAAGAATCTTTTCTCCACCTGTTTCATGAATGCAATTTCACAAGATATTTATGGAGCTCGTTTGTCAAACTATTTGGTGTTTCTTGGAATGGATCTTTCTGTGAGGACTGGGTTGCCAATGGTAAATGGTGGTCTCAGAAAGCTAATTCTATTGGCCTAAAAGGAGCATGGTTTGCTGGCTTTACTCTTATTCCTTACTTTGTTTGGTTAGAAAGGAACTCTTACAGATTTAAAGGTGTGGCCAGAAGTCCCCAAGTCATCTTCTCCTTTATGTTGAACGACCTTAGGTTACTCTCTCCCAACTTCAAAGGAAGAATCTATTCTGTAGCAGATTTGATTAGCTCAAGAAAGCTGGCCATATCTGTTCCTCTCCCAAGAGCTGAGAGGTTGTTGGAAGTTTTTTGGTGTCGACCTAATCGGATGTGAATTAAGCTAAATGTTGATGGCTATTCTCTCGAAAATCCAGAGACAGCAGGTGTTGGGGGAGTTTTCAGAGATGAATCGGCTAGAGTGGTCTCATCATTTAGTTTCTTCCTTGGTATCTGTACTAACTTTGAGGCAGAATTTCTGGCGCTAATCACAGGTTTGGACAAAGCTAGGGACCTTGGCCTCTCTCATCTTTGGATCGCATGTGATTCAGCTTCTGTGGTGTCAATGGTCACAAAAAGCCTTGTTCCATGGTTTGTTATGCAGCGATAGTTTTACCTTCAGCCTTTTCTCTTGTCTATTTCATGGAAGATAACACATTGCTTTAGGGAAGCCAATCCGATTGCAGATTACTTATCCAAGAATGCTGCAAGGTCGGAATCCTCTGTGGTTCCTCATAATTGGATGTCTATGCTTCACGAGGATTTACTTTTAGTTGCTCAGGAAAGAGCAAGATTTCAGATTCTATTAGATCTGGTCTATCCCCTGCTGATGGCCATGCCGAAGGTGGGGGTTTAGGCTAGTCTTTTTTTTTTGGGTATTGTAATTTTATTGTTTCTTTTCCCTTTTTGTACATCCTCTTATATCTTCTAATACAATCGACCTTTTAGCGGAAAAAAATGTATGAATACAGTCAATGCTTTAGCTTTAGGGATACTAATACTCGATATTCGTCGGGTCGTATCAATCTGATATGTTTTGTTAGCACTTATGAAATTGGCTCAAGTATTGACCTTATATCAGCCCCCCTAAAAATAAAATTGCAATAAATTTGTAAATATATAATTTAAAAAAAAATTAGAAAACATTTATACAGTATAAAAATTAAATTTGGAAATAAAATATAGATTTTTGTTTTAAATATTACATAAATTTATATGTGTGTGTGTGTGTGCGTGTGTTTTCAAGAAAATGGTGAACATCTATAAAAATCTATAAAATATACATTAAATTTATTTTAAAAAAATGGGAAAAGGAATGTTGCCCATCCATGTGGCTTTGGTGTCGGTGTATAGGCCAATGAGAGGGTGCGGGAGCATCAACCATGCAGGGATAGGGTAGTGTTTTTTGTGATCATATCTTCTGCGCGTTGTCCCATTGGCTTACGCACGTAGGTGCAAGAGCCGCACAGGGATAGGTGGCATTCTTTCCCCCAAAGAAAGATTATGGGAAATGAAGTCAAGAAGTCAGTGTAGCCTCTACACCTAGACACAAAGAGGGTGAATTGATTGTCCCGCCCTATGAAAAATAGAATTCTTGCCACTATTGATGCTTTTGTGTTTGTGCCTATTGGTCCCTGCACTGGTGGAGTGGCCTTGCTGCCTTTAAGAACCCTGTCACAAAAATTATGTACTTTGTAAAATAATAATGAATTAATGAAAATTAAAAAAATGAGAAAATTATAACTAAGTAATTAACCAGTGATTGATGAATATTGCAAAGGTTAGACATTGTAATGTAATAACTTGAATAATTGAACATTTTAAAAAATTTAAAAATATAAAAATAGCACATGAATCATGCCAGTTTTTAGTGAAAAATGCATTTTTGTGAAAAAAAAGTTATGAGGTGGAATGAACTGGTAAAGAAGTAGGAGGTACAAGAATCAAGTAAGTAGTTTGAGGAGAACAAAAATCTTTTCTCAACCTCAACATCGTCCACACTTGCTAGCGCGTGTGCTTCCTCCTAAGGAAGAACGCTCCACTACCGATGCATTTTTTACATCTCACAGCTTTGGCAGATTGCTTAGCCTTGTTCATCTTAGGCGTAAGAGCGCTC